>NW_007578735.1:158302-273190 GCF_000690725.1 Stegastes partitus
GAGCTTTAATTCAACATAATAAAGTAACTAAGACTTTTTGCTGTATTTTTACAAGATCCTTGGTAACAGTAATTACACAAATAGTGTCCTACAGTTAATAATGTAGACAGCAGGTGGAGTACAGTGGTAGCCGTCCTAACATAACATTTGGTCGACTTTTTTATCCAAAAGTGCCTCACAGTGTTTTTGGCCTGGGTGGGAATCATCTTTACAGTTGGCAGTAGTGCACAGTGCTCACAGCACCAGTTTTTCTTGAATATAATAGTGAAAACAAAGTGGGTATGACTACATAATATACAACATATTGCTACACATGATGACACAATGAACCACAAACATGACATGATTACTTAAAATGTCTGACCTAACAAAGCTCTGGAGGATATGGCCCCCTCTTCTGAGGAACTTTATATATATATTTTCTGTCAACACGACACTACTTTATGTCAGTGAATATGAGACAGCTTTGTGGTCATCATGCAGCATTTTCCTAGGATACCTGTTCCAAAATGAAGACAAACTGAGCAAGAAGGAAATATTCAGGCAGTGACATGGCTATGCAGAGGAAAAATCCCCTTTTGAACAGCTGTTGGTTACTATAAAACATGAGATAGATGGTAACGTAATTGGGATTCCATGATTTCAGAGCAGATTACATAATGTTGGTGCCCTGTATAATACTGTAACCCTGAGAAAATCTTTCTTGAAACGTTGGGTTTCTTTGCTGGTGTTGGGACATGACCAGTGCAATGAAGCTTGAGAGATTATCTCAAAAGCGAAAGGGGGGATTCCAAAAAAAGCATTGCACAAAAAGCGGAGAATGGATTAGAACGCAACAGCGCTTGTAGGCTATTGTGGTTTAGGCTGCACTGATTTTGGGGTGGGGTGCAGTAAGGACACTTGAAATTATTCTGATGAGAGGGTGAGAAAGTTTGGGTGGAAGTGAGCTTCAGAGTAACGTGACACTACGACTGTTCCTCTCCTGCCCTGCCCTGTCTTCTCCCTCTGTGTGCCTGAGCGGGTTTGCCAGACAGCAGCTGATGACCATTCATTTTGCTCTTGGCAACAACATCACCATCACGCACCATGACTCAGTGTATATGTTACATTATATTTTATGCAAACAAGCACAGAAAAACTTGTACATCACCATCTGCACCGCTAATTTTTTGTGGTGTTTCAGATAAATCAACGTAAAGCTGTTGTTCTCCTACACTTTTCTGAATTTGTTCCTAAACATTACAAATGTTTATGTGCTTGTTGTGCCTGTCTCTGGCGTGATCCTAATAGGAGTTCTCAAAGTATTTTAATGCTTTGGTTTGGCCACAGCATAACAAAAGAGTTTTAAATGCGGGGGACTAAACCACATTTGGACATACCACAACCCAATTTTTCTTAACATGTACATGCAACACTTACTGTGATGAGGTCAGTATCTCAGCTAAACCCTCTCTCTGCTCATAAATCAAGGTCCAACTTGTCAGCAGTGTCCCATTCATTTGCAAGAATTTGGCTGATATTTCAGACCATTGCTAAGAGTGTACATGGGAATACTCAGAATAGAGGCACAGAGGAACTGATGCCTCAACAGCTGCTGTCAAAAGCCTCTAAACAAAGTCTCTTGTTGTTCCTTGAAAGACAAGCATCTACTCAACTCTGTAACTGTCCTGGTTTATCTGTGCAGCGGGAGACCTGGTTAAAGCTCCCAGTTGTATATGCTCTTTTCTTTTAGCCAGCAAAGAACTGTCTTAGTAGCCATTTTCATGTGCAAGGAAGTTCCTCCACTTGGTTTGAAGCCGTAGTCCACAATTTCTATAAAAAATGTCAAAGGTAAATGTAATGTTGAATGGATGCTTACAGGTTGTGTTGTTTTGTTCTTGGGTAATAACTGAATGATTAACAAAAGCACAGAGGAAGTGAAAAGCACTTACCAGATATTATTTCAAACACAGTTTGGGCAGAGTAGGCCAGTCAACCTTTTACTTTGTGTGATTCTTACTCATATATTCCATAAAAATTGTGGACCACATTGAATTTCTCACAACTCACAACCAGACTCAGCCTTCATGCTGGTGCAGAATTGGTAGATATGAGAGAGGTAACCATCATGTATCTTTACCATATGCTGCTCTGGTAGACCTTCTTCTGTTACAGGAGTACTGAAGGCCCAAGAGATCAAGTCTGCGTGATATGTTGGAAATTAATACTCCAACCACTAATACGCTCAGGGGAAGTAATACCTCAGCAACAGCTGTCATAGGAATGATAAACTGGACCTCAGTTTGTTACTGCACAGATTTGACTTGTACTTCGAAATCCTGAAGCTTATAACTTGATGTAAATGCTATACATATGTGTAAGTTCAAAAACCTCCAAACGATGGTTTGTATCTGTTAAACGGCTGTGTACTTTTTGTTTTTTAGAGTATTGTATTTGAATATCCAGCTTTAAAAGAAAAATCCATTTTGTTTTGCAAAACCTTACCATTATCAACAGAAGATCAAATTTCCTCTTCATTAAAACCACTGTTATCCCAAGAGTGTCTTTCACTGATATGTTTTCTGGCCTAGGCTTCACCCTACATGACAGTGTCCAGAGCAGCACAGACAAGGGAGGGACATTTCCCTTGTGAGTGTTCATACATGTCCTGCCTGTCAGCAGGCAAACCACTCCCAATGATGTCCAGCATCAGACCACGCTGACTGATCTTTGATCCTCTGCCTTGCTCCTGAGTGCCAGGGCTATAGACAGTGACCCAACCAGCTGAGCGTAGCCAAGGTCCCATAGAACCACACCCTGAAACCACACAATCATTACTGGGTCTTGCTTCCACTCTGTCTATGTCTGTTATTGTCATACATCATAGCGAAAGGTTCTTGCCACTCAAGGTGACACCAGTGACATTTTACAACATCTGGAAATGCCGGCTTGCACACAGCAATCTGGAAGTGATCTTCAACATATGATAGCGTTTCCTACTTCTCAAATACAAATTAGTCTTGGGCCTGTATCTAGTGCAACCTTGTGGGAAAATATGTTATGATCACCAGAGCTTTGAAGTGAAACAACATGTCCAACCAAATAAACTGGCTATGCATTTTGCATACACCAGTGCAGTACACATAGGTCCCACCTATAACACAAGTTATAGGTGGGACCTGATATGACCAGAGAACTAGTGCTTTATTATGAGCTGGGGTCCCAGAGTGATGCTTCATGTGAAGAGGTTTCTAAGTCCTTGGCCTGCGGTATTTAGCGACAATAGCGGCTAACCATTCCTGACAGTTGGTGAGGTATCATGCTGAACTAGATGAAGACACGAACAGAATGTCCAGTGGAACTTCCCTTTCTTCCCCGTGTCTCACACACATATTTTAGCTAAAATGTAAGTTATTTTTCACCATAGGAAAATGTCATCATCACAGAACAGGTGCTTTAATGGGCTGGGTGGAGACAACGGTCAGCGCTGCCTGACACCCTTCATTCGCTTTATTATGAGGAGATAGTGTGGGAAGTTCGGAAGAGTTGACTCAACCAATAAACGGCTCTTTTGACACTACATGTCAAGAAATTACAGAACAGATGTGTAGGTGCTGCAGACCAAAAACACATGGCAGTCAGGAGGAGTAAGAAAGAAAGAAAGCGAAAAGGACAGAAGGTAGTAAGACAAAAGAATCTACTCCAAAAGCTTGAATGGGAGACACAGAAGAAAAGAGAGAAGGATGCTATCCACAAGATAATCTCTTTACACACATTCTGAGCCTGAACAGATATAAATCTATTTGGCTGGTGGCTCTAAAGCTGATCATGCCTCCCCACGTTCTATACATGAACATTCATGTACAAAATGTTGAGCTGTTACAGCCAACAACATTTTTGGCTGTTACATAGCCCTCAGTGCACCGTATAGCCCTTCCAAGATATGTCGATTGAACAATTGAATAATAGACATACCCTGAAGTCTGGCAGTCTAGAAGGGCCAAACATTGTGTCGTTTTCCATCCAAAGTATGTATTAGGAAATTATGAGGAAACGTCTGCACAGTTCAAATACCATTTTTAATGATGTCCAGACTGAGAGCCTGTTAAAAGCAGAGTGGAGATATATTGATGGGGTCATTCACAAACTATTACCGACTGTACTGAGGTTCGAGTTCATGAGCTGTGAGGTTTTAAGCACATAAACTCATCTTAACAAGAATCCACAGCCATGCTAACCACTCTGTGAGGCTGCATAGACTTTGAGCTAAATGCTAATATTTAGAGGTCGACCAATATTATTGACTGATAAAAGCCTGAAACAGATATACCAATAGTGCATATGTTGTCTGCAGATATGAAAACTTTCTTTTACAGAACATGATACAGAAAAATATGCCTGGAGTCATTTTAGAAACAATACAGTACTCTCAGCACAGTTTGCAGCGCATGTAGCAGAGTACGCATCACAGTGCAGAGTCAGGTTTTGTCTACATTTTAAGTTGCCAACTAGTTTGTGAAATACGTTGCTGGAAAGTAAATAAACAATGACCCCATGATTTCCAATATGAAACTGACAAATGCATATACATAAACAGTGTCAGCGGAAATGTCAGTATCAGAATTTCTTAATCCCTAAAGTCAGTATTGGTCCCAAAAATCCAGTATGGATCAACATGTTAGTATACTCACCAGGAAAATTCTATTAAGCTGACATTAAGCAGGTGTAATATTTACCTCATGGCCCATCTAAGCTCGGGTGTTAGCATGCTAATGTTTCATAGCTAGTACTGTACACAAAGTATAATTGAGATTGGGAATGTAGATATCTTTGCAGGTATTTAGTGATGCATCACAGGAAAGGATCATTTTTCAGGATATAATTTTAATTTGATAATAACACTAGACGAAAAGTCAGGGACTAACTAAAGACTAAAAACTATAGACTAAAACTACTAGACAACTACAACTAAAAGTCAGCCTTATGGACCAAAGTCATTAGGATCAATCATCTGGGCAACATGATTGTACAGAGTTGAATGGCAATCCATTCAGCAGTTGTTGAGATTTTTCACTCTGAATCAAAGTTATAGACTGGTTGACCGGCAGGCATTCATGTAGAGTTATGCTGCTCATATGGCTAAAAAACAATCAGGTGGTGGAAAGCCTCCTTACAACATGACAAAACAATCAAGTGACTGCTCTCACATTTCTAGATGACCAGAATGGTAGATGACTAGCAAAAACACCACTGATATAGAATAGAATAGAATAGAATAGAATAGAATAGAATAGAATAGAACTTTATTGATCCCTTTGGTGCAAACCAGAGGGGAAATTGTTGATATATAGGAATAAAGAGGTCTGACCTGGCAGGACATGGTTGGGTGTTGCAGGCTATCAGTCCAGTAGCTGGTCTTGATCTGGGATTGCAGTATGACATGTTCACCTGCACTCTCAAGTCTTTGTAGCACGCTGTCTTGGTGTTCATTTGGCCTGTATGGGTAATAGGTAAACAAGTTCAAGGATATCATCTGTAGAGGAGAACACAATTTTCCATTTAGACTCTACTCTGTCTTTCACTTGGCTATTTTAAAATAGCAGTAAAACAAAACTGCAGACTCACGCAGTTCTACTTTCTGCATATCTTGGAAACAGTACCTTGACAAAAACAATCTGGAATTTCAGTCAGAATGGTGAATTAAATGTTTGCACTTAATACAGATGTGAATGTACGTGAATATGTGACACTTTTTTCATAACGTGAAGGCAATATGTTTTGCACTGACACTGAAACACCCTTGAGGAGGGAGAAAGGAGGGTTGATTGATGTCAGAACACATGTGCTTATTTGCCACACCTGCCTTTGCACATGCAATGAAATGATTTTGTCTCTGTCACACATATACGTAACCCTTTAACAGATGGTTGAATGTATTTGCTTATCAATTTTTTTTTTTAAAGTCTTCATCATCTTTGAATGCTGTGACTTTTATACTGCTGAGTTTAGGCACAAATGCAGATCTGACAGTGTTGTTTGATTTAAGTAAAGCTTCAATTAGCAGATCCTTAGGTTGTTAGTTGGCCGTAGGCAAGGTCAATCTGCACATCTCAGCCCATGCAGGTCAGTTAGTCGGTCACACTCTTTAATAAAGCAAACCCCCCCCGCCCCTAACCTATCATGACCTACAATCAGGACACAAAAACGGTGGAGGTGGTTAGGGTGGGTCGCAACAGGCCAGGGTGGGGAACTTTAACCTGAAGGGTCAATCAATAGGAATTCTACACTGGGGGCTTTGTTCACACTCATGAAGCCAAGCCAGCGCACGTGCACAAGTCCACCCATGTGTATACAAGCACTCACAAAGAGAAATGTGCATGAGTGAACACACATGAACAGGCATGCACACATATACACTTTTGTCCTGTAACCTCTGGCCACAAATTACCTGCTCAGGCCATTACAGCAGCCTTTGCATGTGTGTGTGTGTACACTAGTTTAATACCAGGCCTGTGCTGGGACAAAGGCCTTCGGTTTCAGACATGCATGTGTGTGCTTGCTGTGTGAGTGTGAGTGTAATAGCAGGTGTCCAGTAGAACAAGAAGAAGTCCCACCAGTTCCAAACAAGAGCCTCTGATGTCCCCCGAGTAATGATGGGAATGTTCTCCTCTCCATTTAACCTGCAGCTAAAAGCCTTATTATAGGTCAGAGAGGCCAGACTGCGCTTTAGATGCTTGTCTATTGATCTACAAACTGCCTTCTTAATCTATGGCCCGGCCCAGATTGAGATTAGAGGTGATCTGTCCTTTTTCATCAATGCACCTGACTTTTTTTTTATTTTTTTATTTTAAGAACGAGATCTCTGGGAGAAAACACAAACAAGTTTTCTTAACAAAGAGATGAACATATTTTCATTTCATGCATGTTTGCTCATACCTCCGGCACAAGTTGCTGAGCACTGGGAGCGTATGATGGCCCATGTATAATTGTGTTTGATGTGATTCTTCATTAGCTTGTCATCAGTTCTCTTTAGAGTATATTCCCAACGCACGCCCGGATTCCACCCCTGCAACAATATCTAAAGGAAAAAATATGTTGGTAAGCCACCACGAGAAGATTAAGGAACAACAGAAGGGAAGGCAGTCTTACACAATTCATGATAAAAACAAAACAAAACAAAAAAGTGCACAATTGCACATCAACAAGTGTCATATTACAGAGGTCAAAGCAAAATTTCTATGTCCACTGTTCACTCACCTCTATGATCAGTGTCTCATTAGTGGGTCCAACGGATATGAGGCTCTCTGGTCTGTTATATGGTCTCTTGTACTCAAAAATACTTCCAGCGATGGGATGTCGGCCCGGCCAATCCACTGTCCAGTGGCCGTTAAGGTAGTAGTGTCTCTGGGTGTCCCTGATGGCCAGGTAAGAGCTGGACGTATTTAGTTCCACCACACGGATACTCCGAGCTCCTGCTGGGATGGTTACCACCCCATAGTACTCTGACAAAGAGAGTCAAACTTTAAACAAGCACTAAAAGCAGGAAAAATCCTAATGATACTAAAAGAAAACAACATCTTCATGGCAATGTTAGGGTTACGTGTATGAACTGTAAAATGATCCAAAGCAGGAAGATGCAATTAATATCTGGGACACAGTAACAAATCCCTACTTTAAAAAAAAAAAATTCACCAAAACCAAAAAAACATAAATAGGAAAACTCACGGTTAGTAAAATGTTGCTTTGTGTACTGTCCTTTGTAGATCTTGCAGGTGGAATTATCACCTTTACACACCCCACAAGCATCAGGCACAGCTGTTGAGCCCAAAACACGGTCACAGCCCACTCTCTGTGGAAGAAAAGCATCATTGCTTTTGACCACAAAGTAGATTATATGTACGAAATGCAAGATGACATCACACTACGTAAAAGATGACAAGAGTTGAAAACTACCAACATTTGTTCTGTCCGTGGTGACAGGTCAACATTTTATTTTTCCTGACAGCTAAAGACATTCTGAGACAGCAAGTCAGCAAGGGACGAATGGTGTTCCCTACCCTTAAATCCATTCTCAACTTCAAAGACGTCACACGCAAAATCATTACTCAAAAAAACGTCAAACTAATTCCATACATTTTAAAATAAATGTTCGGTCAAATCATGTTTCACTGCTTAACATTACCTCACACAGTCCGTCAATACAGACATTAGAGCTGTCCTGTGAGCAAAGTGTCCCATCCTTAACTTTGCTGGCCAGGGCGAAGAAAAAATCAAAACCTTCGGCAAAGCAGTACAGTTTGCATACATCTTGATCTGGAAGAAAAAGAAAATGACCACAGGAGCTAATGGATGGCTATCTGGAAACAGCATCTCTAAATTTTCTCTTTTATGATTTCACATCTTGTTTTTTTTTTGCTCTTTTTTCTGAGCAAATCTGAAAATTAACATCTGTCTCACCGTCCACTCTAGTGTATGGTCTCCAGGTGTAATACCATCCTCTGAACTGCTTGCTGTTGAATTCAGCACATTGTTTCGCCCGATAGTCTACGGTGTTTGAGGGACAATCCACAGTATTACAAAGTTTGTACGATCTGGAGGAGCCCTCGCAGAACTTTCCTCCATATGTCGGCCTGCGGAGATGGATGGAAACAAAAGTCATGTAACAAAGTTTTCCATTTGTCGCACAATACTCATGATAACATTCAGCATTTCCTTGATGTTAACATCCCGGTTTCTTTATTTACGTGAGCCCGACGTGTTGGCACACAATAACAAATTAATATAGAGCAATGTATTGACATAATTCATCTCATGAGGAAGAAAACACTTAAGTTGCTTTTGATCTGTACAGTGAGCGAAGAAACTGTGCTCCATTACAAAGAACACTGAATTTCATTGTCCACTCATGAGCAACACGTGATTAAGCTATATGTGTGTCTGAGCGTGCCTTTGTGAAGGCTTCTCCAATCACAGGTGTATATCCCCGGGCTAAGTTCCTAAAAATCCCTTCCACGGAACAATTAGACCTTCTATAAGCCCTCCAATCACATTGTCACTTATCTCTCTCTCGCTCTCAGGTTCTTTCCTTTCATATCTCTGCATTTCATCTTTCACTTTTTTAATCCCTTCTCTGTCATCTCTCCCCCCTCCTCTCTCTCTCTCTCTCTCTCTCTTTCCTGCTTCATTCCACTTCCCCGTCTTTGTCCTCCCAACTCTCCACCACCATCTTTCCTCCCGTCTCTCTTCCTCCTCATCACTCTCTGTCTAATTTAGCCCACCACTTGTCAGGATCTTGGCATGACATGATAAAGAGGAGGTCCTTTGGGACAGTGGGCCCCCTGACTGACCGACAGTGCAAATAATCCTGAGTGACTGATGAGTAGGGGACTAAGTGAGCAGATAAGTGATGAAGCGACAGACTCATGTGAGTGATCTTCACTATTTTAATCACATGTCCTAATATACTCTTGGCCTCGCGTCAAGCAATCGCAGACACGACAGACCATCCTTGCACCAAAACATGGTCACTTAATAAATCTTCCCTGCGCCCTCTAAGAAACATCAAAAGATGAAGTATTTGATGCGATCTCAATAGCTCTGCTTTGGTAATCAGTTGTGTTACTGTGCGTTTCTCTACCTGGGGTTGTTGCACTGCCTCTCTCGATAGGTGACTCCGCTCTCGCAGCTTCGAGAGCAGGCGGACCAGGATGACCACTCAGACCAGTGGCCGTGCTGAGGCCTCGGGCCCTCATCGCCCTGTTTCACACACTGGCCCCTACGACACCACTGAATGGAAAGAAAGAAGAACAATGAGTGGGATGCAGACAAGAGACAAGAGTGGAGGCACATAAAAATGTCATACAACATACGGACTTTCCAGTGGACTCGACCTTTTATCTCCTTTATGATGACTGATCACAGAAGAGCCAAAAAGAATGCGGTCCACTCCTCGTTACATGCTTTCAATCTATCAGTGAAACTCCGGTTGGGCTGCTTTTTGGACGTTTTCTACCTATAACTGTCATCAGCCACAATCAACGGAGCTAAGCCAAACATGGCTGAAATGTGGAAAAAATGTCTCATGTCTGACAAGAATACTCTCCTACACAAAAATAATACTGTACATGTACCATTGTTATACCATCATCATCGCTGCACTTCATGTACTGTATTTCTTTTTGCTTTTACCCCATTGCCATTGTTTTATTCATAAAAGCAGCAAAACAATTAAAAAAAAAGAAAAAAAAGAAGAAAAAACACGAAACAGATTGAAATACTGTTGCCAAAAATCAACCAACTGATAAAGTAATAATTTTTCTAATCAAAACAAAACAACATGAAACAAAAGGATAACTATCTGCCAAGGGACTGAGATAATTTGACTTCTTTCCAGTGCAAATTAACTGTAAGGGTGGAGTATCTCCCTTTTGTGACTTATTTATTTGTATTTATGTTTGGATTTGAACCTAAACCTGGAGCAGGATTTTTACTACCCATTTTTCAAAGGTTTTCCCATGTTCTTTCAATTTGAGAATTTCCCTTTCATTCTTCTGGCCTGATTAGTGAGCAGAGAGCCATGTGCACACAATGCTACCAGTTGCTTCTTTTTGCCCTGCAGAGAGGTATTTGACTGTGGTGCACAATTACCTCCACAGAATCCACACCCCTCTGCATCAGAGCCACACTGACAAAGCAGCTTTCCGATGATAAACGCTGTCAAACGTGTTCCATGAGGCAACCAGGCAAAACAGAGGAAGAATATTAAACTAAATCATGTAAATACACTTTTTTTTTTTCTTTTTAGCCTTTGCTGCATGAGATCATGGAACATCCTACAGGGCAAGCATGTCTCACGCTCCTGAATCAAGTAAATTTGCAGTGTGTGCTTCAAAAAGACTGAACCATTACCCAACAAACCAATTACAAGTTCCAAAATGAGACGTACTTCACTCAACATCTCTAGATGCAATGTGATCTACACTCAGTTAAAGCAACATTATGTCAGCGCTGTTTCCTGGTACAGCATTCAGCAGGATTTGTACCTGTCAAGAAGACATCCGTCATAATACACGCAACTGAACACCTTGGAGTGATCGCAAGAACCTCAAGAACATACACACAAACACACATAGTATGCATACAATCCAATCATTCATGCATTCATGAGCACTGATAGAGGGGACATATGTTCAGCTGTTCTTGCTCTTGCTGTGCGCTCATGCCTGCACTCGAGCCCATAGACACACACACACACTAGCACACACTAGCACACACAACCTCACAAACACACACCTCTCCAAATAATCTCATGGTCCTTGACTAAGAACTAGAACAGCTGATTTCCCCTCAGTTTTCCCCCTGCGGCCGAGTGCCACAGATTCCTATGTGAGCCTGTCATTGTTTGTGTTCAGCTAATTGTCCCGCCGAGGGAGAGAGGGTGAAATTAAACCATCAAGTTCAATATATTGAGAAGCAAATGCTGATGAGGGGCTGTCAGAGGAGTGGGGGTGAGAGAGAGAGAGAGAGAGAGAGAGAGAGAGAGAGAGAGAGAGAGAGAGAGAGAGAGAGAGAGAGAGAGAGAGAGAGAGAGAGAGAGAGCCTTTGGGGGGAGAGTCATCTCAAAAGAAACAAAGAATAAATAAAGAGCACAGATTGCTTTTTGGCCACAACCCCAATGGTATATTTCTGCCACATCAGCTACAAACCCATTGCAGCTGTTCCCTGAGGTAAAATAATGGAAGGGGAGTGTGGTACCTCTGTCAAAAAGAGGGATTTTATTCACACTGTACTCAACTGAACTCAAATCTAAAACACAGTAAAGCTGCTCCAAATTGTTCGGGCGAATTTAATAGTGCGCGCTGGGACACAAGGACGCTGTTGTGTAAAAGGACGCTGTTAAAGGAAGCACAGTGTCACTCAGTTCATGCCTTTTGTCTTGAAGTATTTGCACTATATAACACTCAATAAATGCTGCTTTTATAATGGTATCCACATCAATTTGGCCTGCAGTCTGTATAAATTACTATTGCTCTTTGTCTCCTGCAATTTACTGGCTCAGAGGCCCGTAGTTTCCCTTGGAGGAGGAATGTATGCTCTTTTTTTTTTACAAGCTCTTCCCCTTCTTTTAATACACACAGTTGATAATGTTACGCAGCAAAAAAAAAACTGCTGAGCCAACTCTACTCTGAGATTAGATTCAGTTATTTTCATTGGTTTTGCACAGCTCAGTCTATTATCATTGAGTGGAGAATTTGAGAACTGACACTTTTTAATGTTCTTGTTTGAGACGTGTGACTCTCTTCGTGAGCTTTTTTCCCCCACCTAAACTGCAAAGAAGTTTTTGTTCGACACTCCAACCTTTTTGGTACGATGTTGCCATGGAACAGTATCCTGGCACAAGTCCAACAAAACAAACAACAAACAAACAAACAAAAAAAAGCCCTCCTGATTTGACGAAACAAGGCGTATCAACATCATTTTAGCGCCTTCAGCTAAAATGGAACAAATGCTACCTCAGTGATGGCTTGATTAAAGGGTATCTCTACCCCATGAATAGATGGTGCATTGTTTTCCAAAACATGATTAATGACATTCTGAAGAAGGAGGTAGCTCGCCCTATGTTCCTGCTAGTTGGTATGACCACTTGAATTGCCTCAAAGGCGATGGATAAATCAGTCCAATAGAAGTCAGCGGTTCCCATGCCACTCATGTGATGCCGTTCTTAAGGTGACAAAGCCTGGGAGTGTATCACCGAACCCTGTCTACCTCATACACAAACACACATGCACGCACACACACGCACACACACACCAACATAAACCAAGTGTTAAATCACCATATCAGGGCCGCAGGCTGAGCCTTCAGCAGCTGGCATGAATTTGGTTTCGCACTTCCTCCCAACACGGTGGCACCACAGAGCCTTGCAGATATCCTGGAATGACATCAGGAAAAAAAAGCAAAGAGCGTTTTACATGGCACTCCGAACATGTTTTCTTGCTCCACATTTCCAAAAAATTGGATGATCAGGATCCTCCTCAAAACAGCTGTGAACAAAGCAAGCAGTGGGAAGAACAATAAATTATGATAACATTGTTATTTTATTGTTATTTTGCCTCTTGAGACCTATAAAAACTTGTTGATGGAAACTTGCTGGAATAGAGAGATAGTCTGAATAATGATCTTCTGGCAAGCTATCACTGTGCAGCAATTGCGTATCTCCAAAACATTCATGCTTCAGTAGCTATGATAACAACTTTTTGAAAAAGAGGAAGAAAAATTCATGAATCTGCTCCAGCTGCTCCACATACACTGTCTCTGTTGCAGAATGACAAAAGAATTTAATTGAAAACACTGCTATTGCTACTTTTTTGTTGTAAATTTTCTTTTCCTGACACATCTTCAGGTTAGAAAAAGTGAAGCATCCACAGCAGGTAAAGACAAAGTTCTAGCAGGGCACAACTGCCTTACCAAGCTTACATGATGTCATGGCTTTGTTTCTCAGCAGTGGCCAGAAACACTCAGATGGGAGCACCGGGTGGTTGACTTGCACACATCGCCTGAGAAACATGGCCTGCTACTTTTTTAACATGTCTACTCTGTTGCTATCTAAATGACTATATCAGATTTTGACAACTCAGCGCAGATGCTGACAGACTCCTCAGCATCAGCTTGTTACTGCCAAGAGCCACCATGGACTTTATCCCAAGTCCTATTTGTCCAGCTGTTTTGCTTGCTCAGGCCTTTTGTAGCAGTAAAAATTGAAGCAAGAGAGAAAAGTTAGTGATGGAAAGAGTAGACACAGAGAGAGAGAGAGAGAGAGAGAGAGAAACAGGGAGAAATGATGGACAGAGTGTCACAGAATCTGAGGAAGAAAGAAAAACATCTCTTCGTATTTTTTCGCTTTTTCTTAAGGTAACCCATCTCTGTGTAACCCCACACACCATGGAGAGTATCATTTGTCTCCTCCAGCGGTACCTTATCTTGACAACGCCTGCCAAAAAGTTCCATGAAATATGAATTCATTACACAATGAGCTGCACCACTGAGACTGATACTTGTGGTGCTTTTTATGAGTAACAAGTGCCTGGAAAGACAGTGAGTATGATGACTGCTTGGGGAGTTTTGGGTCCTGTGCACCTTGCTGCTACCAGATGCACGAACATATGTTAAAGCTTAAACAATACATGTAAGTTCAGCTGTTTAGATAACTAAGCAAAGGAGGATACCATGTATTGATATCAAAGGTTCAAATTCAGCTAATTCTGGCACTGGAATTTGAACGTTTATTTCCCAAATGGAACTCACCTTCCTCAGCCGTGGCTCAGGATGTAGGGAAGATAGCCCACTAATTGGAAGGTTAGTGGTTTAATCTGGCCAAGTCGCTCCCGATGGTAGATGGGAACTTTGCATGAGAGCTCTGCTGCCATTGGTGTGTGAATGACGAATGCTTTGTAGAACCTATAGCCAAGTCTAAAAGGCACTACATACTAGTATAAGTGGAGACCCTTGAGTAGTTATGTTCTCATACTATACCAAACCAAAACCAAAGTTATCTTGAAGAACAAGGAAATGTGAAAATGCTTGCTTAAAGTCCCACATAACCGGTTTCCGCAGAGGGAGACTTAACAGATATTGCATTTACGTTATTAGGAAATTTGTATCCTGTTGAAGTGGTGACAATTTTAGGCAATGACATCCTACACTTTACAACATAACAGTAGATAAAACTACAAGACTGGTCAAATATTTGTTAAAAGAAATAGCACAAGAAAGTAGTATACAGAATAAATCCCTAGTTTGCAGATAGATCCACTTGACTGCAATCAGCGGCAATACAAATGCTCATAGGGGTATAGTTGTATTTTACTAAATCTAGATTCTGTCCTTTACTGGGGGGGTCTTTTGTTAAATGCTGTGTTTTGTGTTTGAGGGTCACTGTGCAGTATTGTACAAGTTACTTAAATTTCTGTCTCGTAACTATAGTGTACGGTTTAAGATAAGTTCAAGAAGAGCCCGGGTCCTTGGGGTAGATGTCTACTTTGTCTGGTTTGTTTACCTACATAGTTCAGTCTACCTTATATTCTTTTATACAGTACATGAGCTCTTTGCTTGAGTCGCCTCAACACAGATGAAATACCAATGTCTCAAGAAAAACTATCCACTGACTCTGTTTTTGGGGAAGGACAGGTTCATCTTTGGCTTAAGTGAGGTTTAGATAGGGCACTATGTTTGAATGAATGGATATCTGTAATTTAGCTGCTGGAACACCAATAATTTAAAACATCTTAGAATCATTATACATCCAAATTATCTCAATCCTATCTGGAATATCTGGCAGGGCATTTCAAACAGCAACATCAGCAGTAATGAGACAATGGGAGAGTGACAAGGAGAGATTCCCATTGGCAATACTCCAATGTATATTTAGTCATCTGTCCCAGTGAGTATTTCATGGGCAGCATTATAACTCTCACTGTTTGTTTTGTGTGTTTGTGTTAGAGAGACAGCACATCCATGTGTGTGTATGCACATGAGGGCATGTAACCAGAATCAGTTGCTCTTTTCCTTCCTCTTTCCTTTTTTTCTTCCTTTTTTCCTCTGCCTCATTCATCCCATCTCACTCTCAAGTTATTCCTCTGTTTTTCCTAAGAAGCAATACATCAGAATTTTAAAAACTAACTTCGCACTCAGGTTCCAACGGTTGTGCTGTCGAAACCCCTGAGAGAATCATGACATAGAGTGGGATTTTTTTTTTACTCATTTTTAAATTTGCATGGGGTGGCACAATGGAGTCAAAATCAATTTTACCTTCTTGAAATCGAGGGTACAGAGTTTGGCCTTCTCCCCAAACTGCCATTTGCACTGCGTGTCAGCGTCGTACAGCTCGCCAGGCAGCTTCTCGGGGTAGCGATACTCCTTGACTGCTCTGGGTTCATCTGATAGGCACAAAGCCTGGGCAGAGCTGGAGGATGAGAGAGAAAAGAGGAAAAGTTAGTTAGAAAAAGGAGAGATGGGAGAAAAAGAGAGGACATAGGACAAGGAAGAATGAAGAGGTGAGCAAAAAAGACAGAACAAGCAGAGTGGGAAAGAAGATAGCATTAAGGAGGAAGGAGTGAAGTTAAATAAGTCAGTGGAGGTGGTATTGATCATTAATCTTTAAATAAGTTATCTGTTACACACTGTACATTTTCACACAAAGTCAGACACATGCATGTTAGAAAAAAATGTAAAGTAGCTGGTCTATGAGACTCCCTGCAGCGCACAAAGAGATTCCACCACAGCGAGCATCACTCCACATGTTCCACTCGTACCAACACTGGGGACAACCGTAAAGTGTTGCCATGGCAACATAACACATTGCCAAACTCCAGACCTGACAGTAATGGTTTTAATGCATCAGACACTCAATTATGACAGACATAAAAAGTCCTTGCCCATATCGCTCATATCCTAACACCGGCGGGGGGTTTCCAATGTTAACTGATATCACTGGTTACTACACAGAGATGTTTTACAGCTTAAACACTGCAGTCGGGGGAATATAATACAAAAATATGGTGGAAAGAGCATGAAGAGGCAGAATATGTTGGAATGGTTCATTGTGTTAGTGAGTGGTCCTGATTGCTTTAGCAGAGTGTGTGTATGTGTGTGTGTATATAAGGTCTTCCCTTGCTTTATGAGTCCTGTGTGTCGACAGAGAACAATGGCTGTGGTGCAAGCGCTATATTCTGATATTCTACATTATTCACATAATAAGGTTCCTGAAAAATACATTACATTTACAGAAGAATCACACACATCATCGCATGGGTCAGGCCTGAGGGCAAACTCAACACTCATGCAACTCATTAAAAGAAAATTACAAATCCTGTGTAGTTAATTTGCAACATCTCTTGACAAATTCTCTTTTGAGCTGCTTTCTATTTGTACTGATCGAAGTGCAAAAGGGTCAGAACAAAATGTTTTTCCCCTAAATGTAAGCTGTAAGCACTGTACACAAGATTACCATCGGCTGGAGATAAATATGGAATGAAAAAAGCACCCATTCTCCTGCAGATCTCCTGACTCATCTCTTCCAGACAAAAAAAATAAAAAATCGCTGGGCTTTTTATATCCGCCGTGGTTTGTTGCTACGTCACAGTAAAATCTGCAAGTAAAAAAAACTCAGATATCCTGATGATAGCATGTCAGTTGCAAAACTGAGAAGAGCAACATCTAAAAAACACCTCCACTATACAAGACGACGCGCATACGGAAACACCAAAACTATAGCTTCACTTGTGATTAACTGAATCAACGCCTCTAACAGTGACGCCTCAAATATTCTGAGCTTCACTAAAATGATATATAAAGCAATAGTTTTACATCTTATATCATTCTTGTGGAGAAATAGATAAGTAAACCATACTGAACTCTCGGGTTGCACTGTTGCAGCAAAAATCAGAATTACAATTATTCTGAACAATACTGAGATAATGATCATTTATTCATTGATTTTAGTGGCAAAATATTTTTCAAAAATCACAGCACTGCCTTCACTTCCATGCTGTGCTACAATTAGACTTTAGAAAAGTTCTTCTTCACATGAATTAAGTGCATATTCTAAAAGAAAAATATCATAAATTCTATCCAAAATGCCTTACTGGCTTAAAATCTGGTAAACAATATACATTACAATTAATTGGGGCTCCCGAAACAGCTCACATGCATGCTACAGTAGAGGCTAGCTAGGAAGCTGTGCACACAGAGGCCTCTAGTCTCCTCGCTAAGTTACTTTAGCATGCACACCTCAGACAGGGTGTGTGGCCAAAAATTTACTTTAAAAGCATAAATAAAGCATTCTAATCTAAGATCCACCAATGTTATGAATTGTAAACAAAAATATCACAGTCAATCATAACTTTCTTTGCAGGAAACCAAAACCGATTAGCTTAGCTTAGCATAGCATAAGGGGAAACAGCTTGTAGCCTGGCTCATTTCAAAGGTGACAAAATCTGCCTATTATAGCATCATGGAGACTTATTGTGAAACGCTCAACAAGAAACTAAATAATCATATTTTGCACAATGCAAGAGCTTAAAAAAAAGAGTCTGTTAAAAGAAATGAGGCCCCATGTGGAGCTTTCATGTGCCACTGGCTTTTTTTATTTTTTATTTTGATGGTTGCACAAGAG
This sequence comes from Stegastes partitus, assembly GCF_000690725.1. Taxonomy (NCBI): domain Eukaryota; kingdom Metazoa; phylum Chordata; class Actinopteri; family Pomacentridae; genus Stegastes; species Stegastes partitus. The sequence goes on from NW_007578735.1 coordinate 176,454, forward strand.
CTCATACAAAAACAACTCTAAGCGGCTTTTAAGGATGTTGCCTCCCTTGCCATGAAAGTTGTCCATCCATTTTAGGCATGACAAAGACTTCAAATAAAGCATCTGAATATACATGCAGCATTGGCACAGAGCTCTCCAACAGGCTGAGGCGAGGCAGATTTAGAGCGAGTGTGATGTAAACTCTGTTGGCTCTCCGCAGCAGACGAAGGTGACACTTAGGAGTCTCATTTAACTCGGCGAGACACATTTAGCAAAGAACATTTATGTATCATAACATTCTGCTGATTGCAATTAGGAAAACATACAGCATTTCAGCAATTTTATCATTCAGTGATTATACAGGAAGACGACCCCTGCTTGGTTCAGCGGTGCAGAGATCCCCTCCACGTGGCCTCAGGGGGTGATGGGAGTTTAATATAAGGCTGACAGGTCTAACAAGGTTGAGGTCATCCCAGCTCTAATAACTCAGCGAGGAAATACACTGTCTGTCTCCACCACTCTGAGAGGGGAGACCTGACAGTTCAGTTAACACACTGGTAAATTTAGTGGAGGGCACTGACTCTGGGCTATCTAGTTACAAGCACGCACACACACACACACACACACACAAGCACACACAGAGACACACAAGCACACACAGAGACGCACAAAAACACGGCCAGACATATGGACGCTGCGTCGCTGATGGTTATTTTCTCGCTTGGGTGAGCAGGCTGTATGCATGAAAATGCAGCTATTGCACACCCACACCCATGCACAGTTTACTCCCTTGAAAACTGTTGCTAACATGCACCCTAACACGCAATAAATTCGCAATACGTAAAACACTATTTACAGAAAAAAAAAAAGCAGCACCTCAAATCACCTAACCCAGTTACGAAGTCAACTCTCTCTCTCTCTCTCTCTCTCTCTCACACACACACACATGCGTGCACACACAGCAGCCCTTTTTGTCCTTGCTTTATTTTCTAAAAGCAAAATAAAGTCTGTAACAGTTCCAACACCAGCGCAGTTCTTCATTTGGCACTCCGGATCACAGCGACATCAGTAACTGATATATCAGCTGCTGACATGTTTTTCTATAACACATGTTCGTCTATCAGTAACACATGTTGAAATATATAAACACAATGCACTTTAAAAGTGGCTATTTCCAGTCAGAATAATTTTGCTTCATAAACCAACACTGTGCTTTATGTCTTTGTTGCATGAGCACTTAACAAGGGGATGGCATGGGGCCTTACTCATCAGTATGCCATAAAGATGCGATGCAGCTCTTGTGTTCTGAAAACTTATTAAGACTTTTCAGGGAAAGTTAACCATAAATGTCAGTATTAATAAGAAAGTAGTCCTTAAATCATCTCGTTTGCTTTGTTCACCACAACAAAAGCATAACAGTGAGGGAAAATATGGCTGCTTACTTGAGGAAACGACTGAGGTACTGGCGGCTGCAGACAGACCAGGAGAAGATTCCATTGTGGCCGGCTAATGTGGGAGACATGATGTTGCCTTCTGACTTTTTACAAACATTCCCTTCACCATCGTGGACCATTCCAAAACTGGAGAATGAAAAAAAAAAAAGATACAATAGATTTTTTTTATGAACAAGTTATAGTGATTTAACAGAGGAAGACAGAAAAAGTAAAATAGAAAGTTATGGAACTTCATTATCTGCTGAAATCAGATGAAATATGCTTGAAAAGATCTTTTGATGTCCCTGCTGCTTAAATTACATGTTGATACACCTCCCATATGCAAAGTCGGCTGCAGAAGTTATTTTATCAAATCATTCATTGACTAACTACAACACTTGGATGTTCTTTTTCTTTTTTATATAAACAAATTCATGAACAGGTTGGTGCACATGATGAGCAAATTTATCATGACTGCTAACATGAACATAGTCTTACATTTCCTATCAACATGTAAACATGAAAGTGAATGGAAACCCTTACTTGTGTCCAGATTCATGGGCGATGGTGAATGCCAGGCCGAGGCCGGTGTCTTCATTAACAGTACAGCTCCGGTACTTGCTGCACATCCCGCTAATAGGAGCAAACCCTGGAAAAACAGCGATAAGCGTTTTTCAAATTTGACATCACATGTCAGTAATGTCATGAGTCTGAACTAGCTGTGGACTACATGTGTAAGACATTTCAAACACAGCATAGTTGACTTAAAATCCCTCCATATGTTAGAATATTGGACTCTGCGGGAACATTCCCAGATCCCCGTGCTACCTTTTACCTTTAAAAATTCTTCCTCTGTCTTCACTCCTTTCTCATATCTCTTATTCTCTATTAAACTCCCTTTTACTATCCAGCTCCCTATATTCCTCTCCCTGTCCACTTTCCTTCTGAAAAACGCACACACGGCACCCCTGGCTCTGAATCAAAAGGATAATACACATGGGGGCCTCCCTTTACGTCTTTGTCTCCGCGTCTCATGGAGAATGTAGCCTCGTGTTTTGTTTAATTTATGGCTCCAAGTCATTCACCATCGAGAGCAAAACCCCTAAAGCAATGTTCTCATGTACATAACTAATGTGAGTAATGATATTAAACATAACTAGGCAGATTGACTGTGAGAACTACCATTTAGTTCCTCTTTGTGTCAGGAAAGAGGTAGGACATTGATATTATATACTGGTTTTGAAATATGGGAGAAAACATTGAGGGATAGGGCTGTAACTGTAATGCAAATAAACTGTGTTATACAGTGAGTGCTAATGGCCATTTTACCTCACACCTTTGGGAATTAGTCAGCGCTAACTCTTATTTTGACAGCACACACACACACACAGACACACACACACCTTTGAACTAGGCTTTCATAGCAATGATTAGGGCTAATGCTAGTCTCAACACTTTGAAGTCAGAACTATGGTCTGGGGTTTGAAGGTAGTGTGTGTTTGCTCATATATGTGAGTGTGTGTTGGAGCGTGCATCGCTCTGTGTTTCTCTGGGACACAAAATGGAAGTTTTTTCTCACAGTGTTGAAGACAACGGTGTGTTGGCATGGTCATTACCACAAACAGGCTGTTGTTAGTTTGTTAGATGTTGCACGGTCACAAAGACTGAATGTGTGTTTGAAGCAAATGCGTTTGGTCTCTGCAGATAATAGCTAAAGAGCACTCTTTTAAATGTCCTGTGGTTTAAGTGAAAACATGACTAGTGCGGCTACTTTTTGAACTTATGGTCTTGCAACATTGTGCATTATATGCTGGAGGTCTGTATTTAATGCACAGTATGTTTCAGATTCACTCTTGCTTTTTATCTGCTGTTAAACTTTCCATAATACTGTACACTATACAGCATGTGACACACAGAAAAACTGCCCATCTTTTTAACATCTGGTTTGGCTGGTGTGATCCTGGGTCACACAGTGTGACAGAGGACAGGGACATCTTCCCAGAGAATGTCAGAGAAAGAAAATGACATATTTCTAGCAAGAGCAACAAATAAACCATAAATAGAAACAGATGCTATTTATGTGATGTTTAATGCGGAAAAACACTCTTACTGTCTGACTTCTCATTCTTTCATTGTCATTACATGGCAATGGATCAGTGTATTCGCAAGAATCCTTTATTTACTGTCAAATGACACTTTCGTGCGTTTGGTTACAGCTTCTTTTTTTGCAGAAATAAACAAGGCAATAAATACATACCGAGAGTATCACAGGGTTCATTCTTCCAGGAGCAGATGTCGAGTCCTGTGAGCAGGACGGCGTGGTCGTGGTGTCGACCCTCTCTCCCCCCCAGAGTGGACTGCCAGTGGCAGAAGCTGTTTAGTGTGTGGTCTGCATGGTGGTTGATCACCAAGCCATCCTGCAAGATAAAACAGATAAAAAGAGGCACAAAGAAAGACAGCATTGTCTTTGTGTAAGTAATGGCATTGCTGTTACATTTATTAGTAAATCTTGGTTCTCTGCCTGGATTTCAAGCTCTTTAAACATATGCATTTTGAAAGCAACATGAAGATCTAAGAAAAAAAAAGAAGTGTTGCTGCAGGGAAGACAAATGTCAAGGAGATTTGTGCATTTTTGGCATTCCTCTTGCTGATAATTAGTTCCTCTTAAGGAAGATTAAAATCTATGAAAATCACAGGTGGATGGAAAGCAGAAGCCATTGTTCTCAAACTGCTTGACTCTTTTTCTGACAGTACCCCACCTGTTTCTCTCTTTCTCTTTACCTCCTGCTCTCTTTCCAACTCCTGCACTCCATGAGAATTTCCCTCCTAAATCTGGCAAAGATTCAAGGAAACATAAACCCTATAATTAACCGCTGTAAAAATCCTTAGTAGTTAGGACAACCCCGGGAAAATCTTCTGAGACACTGAAGAGATCTGGACCTTCAGGCATGACAACAAATAAACAAACAAGTGATCTGTCTTTTTTGGAATTCACTCTTTGTTTGATGCTCCATAATGTGTGCAGCAAACACAGAGTGACATACTGACCTATTGGTGCGTGCGACTGACATTTTTGGACGTTTAAGGATTTCGCCTGACACTGCTTTGGAGATGCTCACCTGCTCTTCATCCAGGAGGACGAGGCCCACTATTACGATGTTGATATTCCCTCCTATCGTACCATCTTTGAACAGACTGGAGACCTAAAGGACACAGAAGCAAACATTATTACCTCTTATTAATACTGCCATTTACTTGAACACTTTCATCTGTCTGTCTGTGCTATGAAAATCTGTTTGGAGCTTGCAAGCAACACAAAACACAAGAAACTTTAAACAACACAAACACGATTATCCAGTTTAGTCTAATGTAGTGGAACATAAATGACTTTTGCATATTGCTTGATTAGGTTTGTGGAGTAAAGTGCTGTTCTGTCCTCAGACATGCAGGATCAGTCATTAAACACTTCAACTTTAGGTTCAACTAAAAAAACATGTTGCTTACTGTGTCAGAAACTTCCTTGACTTCATCCTGAAAACTAAACACCACAAGCATTTCTCTGACTCCGCTATAAATCAAAGGGTCAATGTGAATCAAAAGATGATTGTGGATATTTCCATTAATAAAGTCAAGCTGATTAAGCCTTGATATTAATACTGTAGCGCATGCATCAGAGAGGCCTGTTTCAAATGTATGAGACAACACACCTTGACATTCCTGTGGAAATAACACACAAAGCTCTTTTAATGGTATTGCTGACGTCTGACAACCACAACTGCTGTTTCCAATTCGGCTTCTTGTACAGACATATGATCAGTCATACCAGTTTGGGCTTTAAAAGCAGACTCTTAATCTTTTGTTCATGTTTGCTATCTGTCTTTCTCCCTGTGAATACATAAGGTGCCGCTCATAAAGCCTTTTTTTTTCCCCTCTGCAAAGACTCTCATTCATTCCTTATGTTCCTCATGTTTGGTCTTCCTTTGCACTGACTCATGAGAAGACACATGGCGGTGGTTTGTTACCAAACTCACGAGAAAATGCTGAGGTCAAAGAGGCAATCAAAGCTACTTACTTAAACTGAGATATCCAGAAACACCTGTGTTTGACAGAATGTCAGATCTGCACAGTCTGATCTGATCAAAACAGACGATCACTGTGTTTTCACTGCCACATCGAAGAAACAATCACACCAGTCTCCATAGAGCGTCAGTGTTTTGTGGTACATAATGCACAGCATGCTTTTTTTAAATTGGTAAATAAAACTGTTTTTGAAGTCTTTCAACTTTTCCACAGAGAAAGCATAAATCTGCATGGATGCTGGAAAGGCTTACTAGATTTAATTTTTAACAAATATTTAAAAACCTTTTTCAGACTCATGGGAGTGGTGCAGCTGGGGTGGAGGATTGGGTGTTTTCTGTGAAACTCCATACTGTATTTAGGTGACTCCTTGGAGGCTGCCTGCGACTGCTCCAACTCGGATTCTACTACAGAGAACCATGTTTTCAAAATAGACGGATTATCTTTGGATTTGTCAGTCAGTCATTAAGTAGCAAAACCAACGTGACGGAATTTGCTTGCAGATCAACTGAGAGGAACGGGGGGGACACTTTTGAGCGTCGCGGCGATGATCTCACCCAGATATCAGTTTCATGTTTTTAGATGTGCTCTGTCTGATAAGTTAGTCTAGAAGACAGGCGTGTCAAGTCACTAAGACTTCAGCATTGGCGAACCTCAAATAAACTGTATGTCTTCCAACCAGTGTCAGCTGATGTTACATGCTGTATAATGACAAATCAGAAGAAATTTTATTGTTGAGCGTGACATGCCAAAACTTCATTTGATGTGAGGAAATAAGCCACTGATATACGCCACGGTCAGGCACATTAGGCATTGTTATACTGTTGTAAAGTCACTTGTAAAGATTTTTTTATATGCTGACAGCAAGCAGGACTGTCCGTTTTGTGTGCATAAAAATGAAAGATGTGGTGTTGAAAGTAGACATCCTATATCATATCTACTATTCATAAAAACAAGACTCAACTGTAGGCCAGTGTTATGCCTTGAAAATACTCCCTTGTGTACATGCACACAGACAGTTGTTGCTATTAGAATACTTTTCAGTTTTTCCATGCATGCTCCTTGGGTCGTATACGTATTCCATGTATGCATACTACTGCCCAACATGTACACGATCATCCTCGTAGCGTAGACAACATAGGGACATTCGCGTCAGGGTCAATACAAACTCTCGCAGACTTCAAGAGATGTAAAAACGTATGTCTTATGGACTCTCACCTACTTATACACAGAAAGTAAAAAGCCAAATTCATGGCTCATGGCTCGATTCATGTTGGATGCAGACTTTGAAAGTGGACAGTAAAAGCACAGGTTCTTCTATTCATACTAGAAAACTTTGCTCACGTTGCCTCTTATACTGACCACAGAAATACACACAAGTCTCCCATGAATGTTCCTGGGATGTTTCTAAAGACTTTTTACAGTGTATAGCAGCTAGTTCCAGATTGTTCCGTATAGCATTGTGTCAATGTGATTATTCTCAGGGTGTGCTAACTGCATTGGATGGACACAGCACAGGACTTCTTACTGTGTTTTGGCACCCCTCCCCCATCAACCTCTATTCTATCTAACATTGCAGAATTCAATGTCTCTCACCATGTTCAGCACAGTAAGAACATATGTGGTTATGTTCTCATGGCCATGGTTGTCCATCATCTTTCTGTCCACCACCACCAGTGTCTCCACATTGAGCTTTTGACTGGCCTGATTCTTCACCAGCGCTGCTCTTTTGTTCCTGGGGATAAACTTGTACTCATCTGGCAGGATGAAAACATCCTCTTCTGGAGGTTTTGGCATATCTGTAAAAACAGATGGTGGAAGATAAAAGGGGTCAAAATTCATTCAATAATGGGATGTTATAAAGTCAAAAATATGTGGAAACAACCTGCAATGCACTGTGGCTACAGATTCAACATGATCAGGAACAAACTACTGTACAGAGACTTAAGTGATTGATGAAAACAATACATGTATGTTATAGCAATTTAATTGCAATTATAATGTCCATTTCAAATAAGCACAACCTTTATTTCCCACAGCTGATTAGACTGTGTGTTTTGAAAGTTTTGAAATGACCTTCACTAGCCAAATGGCTACCTTTAAACACCAGTGATGCTGGCAAGCACTTGACAACCACTTCAGATGATTAACAGTGCTCTTACATTTGTGACCTGATGTCATGGATAAACTGCAGACTGAGATTGTTTCTCTTGTTGACTCTGGCAGTCCCAGTGTTATGCTACTATTAAGTAAAGTGTGAAACCACAGGATGTGGCTGCACATTAGCTGCAGCTACAGAAAGTCACAATATATGCACCAACATGTATATGGAGGATTTACAGGCTGGAAGCATTCATTTTCCCGTCAGTGTCGTCACCAAAGAGATGCCTGAGCAGTTTCATACTCTGTAGACAATGATAGACAATAAACAGCAAGACCAATTTTATTCATTAAGAGAACCTATCTGTTTTAATCATCTTTGCAAACTGAAGGTATTTAAGATAAAGAAAAGGCTGTATTATAAGAATGAAGACTATGTGCCATTACTTGTTATGGTGAACATGTGACCAGGAACACACACATCTAATCACGTTCACATCACTCTCATATTTTTACTATGACATAAGATTAATAATATATCTGTCAGTGAAAAAGCACAGCCTAACACCACTGTGGCATTTGACATTATCGCCTCCAATCTTCTCTTGCATGTTTTCAGGTTATCACAACTTTCACCTATCAGTGGCTGCCTGAGATAAACTACAAAGGTTGGAACGTTTGCTTATATAGGCGGAAAGCAGGTGAATGACCAAAGTGCCTTTCTGACTAAAACACAGCACAGGTGTTCAGTGAAGTCATGTTATGGAAATGTAAACACGGTGTGTTTTCACAGGGGACGGACAGCTGGGGTTCTGCAGGGGGATGCTGGTGGTACCGCTTCAATCCCTGCCTGCTCTCTTTTCCAATGACCCCCGTGACACGAGCAATGTTAACTGATCTTGTGGTAATTTCTTGAGAACAAACATTTGTCACACTGCGACGTGAATTTAAACATTCCTTTTGACCTTTCTCAGGTTAAGTCACTAATTAAGTCAAGCAGAAATGTCTAAGTGAATTGAAATGATGTTCTTAAGAGGAAACCTTTGTCATCATAACAAATACAGAATTAAAAAAAAACCCAAAACTTTCTTCCAAAGTTTCTTTTCCCAGAGTTAATTTATCATGTAAATCCATCCAAATATGAGATTTTTATTAACAATTTTGTCTTAAATATAATCAATAATAATGTAATAATCTCTCTCTCAATCTAGAAAAGCTGCATGGCAACTGTTTGACAATAACTGCAAAATGAGGCACAACTGTTGTCCTAAAGACACAAGTTTAGTGTTTTCTTGTTTTTTTTCTTTTATTTTTTTAATGTTTATTGAATGCATATGATGACATCAGCATTCTTTCATAAAAATAAAATGAATACGGGAACACATTCTACCAGTGGATGTTCCCATTACACCAACAACCCTGTGAGGTTTGCGGCTAATAGAGTTAACCAAAAATGTCAACAAACAGATTTATTACCAGAGGTTTCTTTTTTTGTGTGAGACTGTAAGTGGTGTGACAATTCCCCTCAAACGTAACTTAGCTTTAAATTAAGTTCAAAGTGATAATTTAGTTATGTGTAGAAATTTAAGATGATGAGAATGCCTGAACAATACAATGAGAGTCATATGTCTATGTGGGAACATTCTAATATTTATCAAGTGTTATCCATTTTCACATGTTGGGCAAAAATGACTACATGCCATGACATTTTTAACAGTGTATACAATTACAAAATCTAATTTAATTAGTTAAAGTAAAAAAAGGAACCAATGGCAAATGTCTCCTAAGTGGGGGAGCATATATGGCTAAGGTTAATCTCATAATGGAATCTTATGTTGGGTTCTTTGGGTATTTAAAAAACTTTCATCGGTGCAGAAAAGGTTCATGCAGTGTCTTTTACTTCTACTTTTCTCAGTGCCCTTTGTTTTTCTTATTTACTTACTGTGTGCATAGAAAGCAGTGACATTTAAAGAATGTTTAGTGCACCTAAACATGAGGAAGAATATGAGTGTGCAGGTTACATGGGGACGAGAATGAGAAATTGCCCTTACATACATTTCTTCCTTCTCCCACAGAAGTGTTGCCTCTGCTTCTCCCCATATCTGTAGTCATTGTCATGGCGATGGCTACCGCGGGGATGATGATGATGCTTCGTATGGTCACCGTGACTGCTGCTGCTGCTGTTGTCGTGATGTTGAGCACGGACGTCACTTTGCTGTTTTTGCAGGCCCCTGGGTTGATCCTCATTTACAGCGTTGTCGGTGGAGTCTGTCTTCGTGACGAAGTGTCTGCGAGGAGATGAATCTGCGGATCTCTTCTGAATAACCCGAGGCTGATGAACTTTCTGCTCTGTCCGAGACTCCCTTTCTCTCTTGTAGAGGATGTGCGGTTGGTGACTGACGGGAGCTTTGAAGTTCTCAGTCTGTGCAAGGCTGCGTGGCACAGGTCTCAGGAAATAGTCTGCATCCCGTGTTCGGATCAGACCTGACTAGAGGCAAAACAGAAGATTTTATTAGTTTTACAGCACTTCGATTTATTCAGCCTTGGCTAATCTTCTGTTATATGTTCACTTGTATACATTCAATCCATATATCATGCTTTAAAGAACAAGAAAGTTGGACTTGTGTCATAAAATAGTTAAAAAATAGCCCGTGGGGTCATTATTCTTGATGTCCAACACCTTAAAAGTTAATACGTTCTCTTCTGCTGAGAGTGGCCTAAAGGGCTTTGGTCATATATTACAAAAACAACTTTACAACAAAAACTTTCTCCTGGTATTCGTTTAGCTGCCCAATCTGTCTCTGTCAGCAATTAGTCAAGATGTGACTCTCGGTCACTGCAACCTGACCCTTGAAACCTAAGTGCAGCTCAATTACTGGCCATGTTTCTTCATGTTCAACATCTGTTTCGCTGTTCAGGGTCAGCTGTTATCTCAGCAAAATCTAAATTAGACTTGGTTCAGTTAGAATGATTTTCAACCAAAAAGGCAGAGGGCATCTCGCTTGTAAACAGTCTTTATGCTACACTGTAAAAAAAAAAAAAAGAAAAAAAAGAAAAAGAAAGGTGAAAAATACCAGCAAATATCAGTAAAATAATTCAGAAATTTTAAATACAGTAAAACTGTATCTTCTTTGGTCACAACATGTGAAAAGATTGTTCTTACTTGAAAAATTACTATTTGTAAAAATATAGATTTTTAATGTGGACATTATGTATAGTTTTGGCCTGTTTTTTGTTTTTACAGTCAATAAAGAAATGATTGTTGTTTTTCCTGTGATTTTACCAGATACCACTTTTTTTTTGTGTGTGTGTTTTTTTTTTGTTTTCAAATTTTGTGAAAACAAAACAACAACAACAACAACAAACAAATTGCCATGTGTAAATTAAAGAAAAAAAAACAACCAAAAAAACCCAAAACATTATGTTAGAAATTATTTACAGCTTTGGCCTGTTTTTGAGAGTGAACATTTAAATGTATTTTTATTTAATTTTTTTTTCATATAATAAAACATATTTCATGGTGTACATGTTAGAAGTCTAACAAATACTCTAATCAATAATACAAAAAAACAAGATTAAAACAATCTCATCACGTTATGTTATGAATATCTTTTTAATAGAGTTTTTTTTAAAATTCTATTTTATTATTTCTATCATCTTTTAACTTTGTTTTTTTCTTAGAGCTGTAACCATATTAGCTGCTAAGTGCTGTTGTATTTTTGTACAATGACAATAAAGCTTCTTCTTCTGTCTCTCACTCATTGAAGCTGTTGCTACAAACACACTTTCAGTATGAGAGACTTTTGCTTTTCATTTTGGTGGATATGCTATGGGAAAGCCCATTTTAAATCTGTAAATGTTCAGCAAAATATTTCTTCAGTTGACCTTATTCTCTCTCCGTCTCTTTCAGTCTCTTTGGGACAGAGACAGAGACATTTTCAGCTTTCATATTCCATTTTCAATAAACTTCCATCAACACGGCAGTTTCAGACACTTGGAGATACTTTCTTTTGCTCTCTGCCTCTCTCTTTGTCTCTCTCAGTCTCTCTAAACACGCACCACATCTGCGCTGACAGTCAGCTGGCACGTACTGTTTGGACTTTAACTGCACTTGGCAGTAACAGTGATTTCCCTAAAATACGTTTAATTGACTACAGTCTCCGTTTTTTTTTTGTTTTTTTTTTTCACTGCGAGTGGAGTGTGAGGTCCTTCGTCACTGCAGCCAGTTCGCTGGCTGACAGAAACAGACTGACACAGTGGCAGTATGTATATGTGTACGACTGACTTAACACAATACTATGTGGATGTTTGAGACAAAAAAGGGACAAGAGACAGCTGGAAAAACAAAGATCATACGTGTGCAACTGAACGGCTGCACGTGTGAATGTGCACAGGTTTGCATGTGTGTGCGTTAAAGTAAGAGAATCTCTAGATGCAAACCTCTAATGACGCTAACCTGGGTCTCCGCCTCTGACACAGATCAGAAAACTAGGAGAAAGTCCTTGGAAAATAGTGTGACTGCATTAAGAAATGAACTCAGGATAGATGAATACAAGCCAATACAGATGTGTCATCTATGACCGCAATGACCGCATAGTTTACAGCTTTTAACATGCACTGTTGGAGAGAAACTGAGAGAATGGTCCATTTATGATGCACTGTCGGTTCTACAACATACAAACTATCAGATTCTCTCAAATGACGTAAAAATATGATATTTTTTAACGCATTCCATCTTGATTTACAACCCATACACACATCTGCATGACTCTACATGACCAATGAGGTGCGAAGTTCATGGTCACATGTAGGGGGGATACTGCCCTTAGCAAGAGTCAGCGGACAGCAGTTGCTGTTTACAGGTGTTTCTGTGTCGGATAATGATCATTTCCCACCACTGGTGCTTCACAGACAAAGGAAAACCACAAACAGCGGCACAGAAACATATTCAGAGACATATTTACAGCCCGGAAACACACTTGTACTCAATACTTACTGACATGATTACAATCTTTCAGGGCCCTTTTAAAAAAAACAAAAAAACACATGAACCCAATGGATGCTTCATCATAAAATCCTCAGACAGTGTGCATGTTTTGCATCAGCAACGTACCAACACTGTCATTTTCTATTGTCTGCGTTAAAATCCCCTGAAATGCTACAGCTGCAGTTTTCCTCACAACCCAAGACAATGCTGTACCTACTACAAAGAGACAGCAGTGACTATGGATGATTGACTCCAGTTAGCTTTGGAGAACAAGAACGAACGGTGGGGGATCAGTTGTTGACAAAAAAGAGAAAAGAGAGGAACTGGAATGAGGCTTACAATGCATTACCACCTTTAACTGTTGCTCGCCTGCCAACGGTCAAGAAACACCCCAGCCAGGATCTTTGCTCACAATCACATATGACAGCCGGTGCGTGATTCCACATGGCATACGCCCCAGCGCTGCGTAATCACAGACAATTGTCAACATTTGGTTCCAAGTCACGGTGAGGCCTCTGACCTGAACTGTGCCGCTGTCAACCTTCAGAACTTCACACGCTAAGTATTTATTCTGTCTGGGTGGGTGGTTGGAGAGTTGAACATTGAGGTATTAGCGTGGAGATGCAGGAAAGCGGCTCTCTGGGGAAAAGCGGTGCCATGGGTTGATGCATTCGGTGGACGGAAATAAGAGAAAAATCTTTCTTCTTGCTTTGTTTTTGTCGTGAGTGGTTATTTTTGGTCCGCTCACTCCTATGAGATGGGACAGATAAAGAAGAGGAAATCCATGATGGAAAGAGACAATCACTGGGCTCACACCTGCAGCCTGTGGACCGCACTGTTTAGTTGGAAGTTGTTATAGAAACTGTCATGTTCTGATACATATTAAAGACTAGTCTGGAGCGCACAGGCTAATCTGGCTGACATTCAGTCTTAAGGAGAACTACGTATTTTCACTGGAGATATCTGCAGAGCTGAACTACTTACAGTATGCTTATTTTCAACTGCATATGCTGCCAGCTCTCTCTAACTCTAACTCTCTCTAACATGAGCGCTATAACTGTTGCTCATATCTGCAAATGACACAGAACAGCATACAGATATGTGTGCAGCAAACAATTCAAAAATCATGCAGAGCTTTTAATTTCAGAAAAATGCAACGTGAGCCAAAACCGATTTAACAGTTCCACTTGAGGCATGTCAACAAGCGCAAACATCCCAAAGCTTCAAAGTGACAGAGTTCACTCTTTGACTGCCACTCCTGTCTCTTCCCTTTCAGCACCACATGCATGTCTTACTGTTGTTTGTGTAAAAACTCATCTGTCTTTTTAGCACTGATGTTTGTTAGGGAAAGGAATAATTGTGTGTCTCCAAAGGTCCTTGATTAGCTTCCAATTCCAGGGTCTTATAGAAAAAGTCCCTTACAGAGATAACTGTGAGCTTATTTTCAACCATGCATTACCAACTCTCTCTACACCCTGCAGAGATGTATACTGTAGTGAAATCTGAGTGCACCGTCTATTTCTATCCGCACAAGTTGTTGTCAAACGGAGCATCTTCATTTGCACTTTTTCTTTCTTTTTTTTTTGCAAGGTCTTCAAAAGAAAATCCTTTCAAAAATGAGTTGTTGCAAAGAGCTAAGGATGAGCCACTGGCACGCTTGTTTCTCCAGCTCCATCATAACAATAACCATGAGTCACTTTCCACACATCCTCCTGTTTCCTCTCATCTACGTCTGCTGCCACACTGACTGAATGGACTGCTTCTCCTCAAGACACATCAATGCCTCTAATTGTTTAATGAATGCTGTCTTTATGTACGTTGTCCTGTGTTTAATTCGTTCAAGCCAGACGTTGATGTTGCATTATTTAAATTGAGCTGGCATGTCCTGTGTTCTTCTGAAGCATGCTAATTTCATACGTAGTATATCTAACACGTTTTTATTTGTTGACAGAAACCAGACTAGAAATGTGTATGAAAGACCAGATGTGATAGCAGTGTACTGCATGTACAATGAATTCAAAATGTTTGTCTTAAACAAAGCATCATGGGTCCCTTTTGTCTCCCAAAGAATAACGGCCAACAAACCCAGACAGTTAATCTTTTTATGATGTCCTCAGACTCTAAACGCTGCTCAAGCCTTTCAGTTCGAGCATTGCCTTACAAAAAAGCAACATACATCTGCACTTTCTTTAGGAGTGAGTGTATGCATGCAGGCCACTATGTTAGGAGATTAGGTCACACGAGTGCCTTTCGTAAATAGCCAAAGTCATCAGATTACACACTGCGCTCTACGAGGTGCAAATAGCAGTCATAAAATGCTGAAACACTACTTGGGAGGGCGCAAACAGCTGGACTCTCTGGAGTCAGACTCATCCAGACAAGCAGCGACAGGAATGGGGCGGGCAGGTAAAAAAACGGTAGGAAAACGGAAATGAGGGGGGAAGCATTCAGTGCATTACAAGGTGCACCTGACTGTGAGCAGTATATGGTTCTCTCGTTTTGTTTTTTCTCGCTACCTCTCTTCGACTTGCTCTCCCTAATGGGTGACAAAAACACTATACTGCATCTTTAGTATTCATGATTTACATCCAAGCATACTTTTTAATTAAACTCAAGCATAGAAGAAGTACAATATGTGTGAGTGTTTAATGCAGTATCTAAAAATGATAATCCGATAAACAACAACAGCAATCCAAGAATGTAAGTTAAGAAAAGCAAGTCGAGACTTTCCTGTTCTTCCACAGAATTCTAACAAACAGCTTAAAATTCCCTAACTCTCCCTCTCTTGACAGACCGAAGTGCAGCAGTGATTTATGTTGTAATGATTTACTGTGTTCTTTGCATGAAAACCGATTCCATAAAAGCTACATTTCAAGCAGCCGATGGCAGAGATTCAAACTCTGACTTGGTGCTGACAGAGTTTATTGAAAAATTGGGAATGATACTCTGACATCACACCATCAAGTCACCATTTCTGAATCAATTAGGGATTTCCAGATTATCCAGAGCACATTACATAAACTGGAGGTCTATTAATTTGGAGAAAATGTTCCAAACTGAATCAAGTCCATCTCATCTGTGCATGACTCAATACCTAATCTACTTTGTATGACTGTGAGTGATGTGAGCAGATGATAAAACTGGTAACAATCCTTTCAGATCATTTTATGTATCTAATGCTAAAAATTGATGATAGCAACCTGCCAGGACCACACTGTATGCTTTTCAAAGCTTCATCACATCAGTAGACCATCCCTCTTATACTCTTGGAAATCCCAGAGGTGGGACGAGTGTGCGGCATTCTATTATTACCACTACTACAAGCCTAGAGGCAAGAAACACACACCCGTCCTTTTACAAGAGGAAAACACATGCCCTCCAAGTGATTTGTAGTGGCAGGACATTTAGTATTTCCCTTTGATACAAAAGGAAGGTGTGCTTTACAAGTCTGAGTGAAATTGGATGAGACTAACAGACGTATATGAGGCGCAAGGATAATGAGGTACATTCAGGGGGAAAAATAGATAGATGGAGAGCCTAAGTGTCAGGTATTATTTATAGAGGCAAACTTAGAAAATGTTAAATGTCCAAGATGTATCTGTTCTGTAATTATTTTGGGAAAACCTTCAGAAGACCAAGTCATTATTACAATGGAGCCATTCTATCATGGTTTGTGTACATAAAATTGTTCTATGTACTTGACTCCTTCTTCCAAATTAAGCAGCCGCTTCAGCCTCTGGCTTCTGAACTACCATCAAGCTGACTAGCATCAAAATGCCTCCCCTGTCTGGCCATGACTACCACAAACTTCTGCAGAAGATTGCTGTGCTTGAGACAATGATCCATTGTCTTGAGGTAAATGTGGAAGTTAATAGATTGTGTGGAAATGAGACCACTTTACCACTGGCTCAGATTAATGGACAAGAGCATGCTAACCCATGGCTAAAGAGCACAGAGAAAGGACAGAGACACAGATGGGCTCTGAACTGTATCATAAATCTACCAAAGGTAGTCCGGTAGTAGACTTCTACAGTAATGCTGGCAGCTCTGTGAGGCTTTTTTTATTTGATTAGCGGTATTTTGCGCTACATGCTACTATGCTCAAGGTAAGGAGTAATATGTTCTCCATCTTACCATGCTAACATTGTCTGATTAGAACTGCATACAAACAGCTGATCATGTTTGTGAAATTCATGGACCTGATCTCAAGGTGCAGTTAGGGTGAGGACGGTGTCCGGTTTGAGAACCTTAGAGTCTTGCCTATATTTTTTTTTTGCAGATGACGTAGTTCTGTTGGCTTCATCGGGTTGTGATCTTCATCATGCACTAGGAAAGTTTGCAGGTGAGCGTAAAGTGGCCAGGATGAGAGTTCCCACCTCCAACCCATAGTTGTCTGCCAAAAACCAGTGGATTGCCTACTTTGGGTTGGCAGTAGCTTGGTGACCCACGCAAAGGAGTTCAAAAGTCTCTGGATCTAGGTCAGAAGATGGAGCAAAAAAGGAATTGGTGCAACATCAGCACTAATGTACATGTTGTACCAGACTTTCAGCTTGAAGAGGAAGCTGTACCGAAAGGAAAAGGGCTCGATCTACCAGTCAATCTATGTTTCAGCTCTCTCCTACGGCCATGAGCTCCAGGTTGTGAAAGAATAAGGTTGTGGATATAAGCAGCCGAAAAGAGTGACATCCCTTACAGATAGAGAGAAAAGCGTGGTCATTTGGAGGGAGCTCAGAGCAAAGTTGCTGCTCTTTCATGTTTAAGGAAGCCAGCTGAGGTGGTTCAGGCATCTGATTAGGATGCCTCCCGGGTATCTTCCTTTGGAACTTTTCCAGGCACGTCTGGGATGGACCCAGAACTCACTGGAGAGATTACATATCTGGCCTGAGAACGCCTTGGGATCCCCCAGGAGGAACTGGAAAGCGTTGCTGAGGAGAGGGACCACTGGAATGCCCTGCTTGGCCTGCTGCCATTGCGACCCGACCCCAGATAAGCAGAAGAAAATGGATGGATGGACAAACAGCTGAGGTTTATGAGAATATCTGCAAATGTTAGAAGTGCTATGCAAAGTGACACCATTTTCCCCAAAGTAGTGGTCATCCCCTGCATCGTGCTATGGCTGAAAATCACACAATATGCCATATATAGGGGAGAAAAAAGGTTATGATTCATGGCACCAAACTGCACAGCACTCTATTCACCCCTCACCACCCTTACCCCATAAAAAGCCAGACTAAAGCATATTATGCTGCAGCATAAAGTCGACACAGAAGAGGAACTGTTTTATGATCTCCCCTTCCACATGTGTGTGACTGTGCAGAGTATGAAAGCTTTTGGCAGGTGAACAGTGCAGTCAGTGGGACTGGCCTGCTACTTTTATTCCCCCAATTCCTTGCTTGTAAGTAAGAGATTTTTATGGTTGATCTCCCTACTGTCATCAAAGCAGGGCAAACCACTATATGGGCTGCCAGAAGAGGAGAGTTGAAAAGGCAACTTACAGTCTTTACAACATCACACTCCCTACAAGGGGTGTTTTTTGGCACTTCAAGGGAACAATGACCCTTACAGCCTTTATCTCTACATCTCTCTCTTTCACTCTGATCTTTCTTCATCCTTCTCTTTGCGTCTATCAGCCATGAGAAACCATAACACACAGGCCGTGTAAGTCACTCGAAATGTCAATAGAATAACGTTAATTTCTCAAAAGAATGACAGAGCAAACAAAAGTGATAAAATGGTCTCATCTAAGTTGGACCATGCTGCAGTTTGGAGGCCAGGTGCTGTGCTCCTCTGGTCAATATTTACCTGTTGCCTGCCAAATAGGAAACTGGCCAAAGTACAAGGTCTCCCATAAGCTTCAAGGTGGCCCAGTTACCAAATTCTGACCAGTCATATGACACCACAGTCATCCTTCACTTCAGAGGACATTCCATTGACTTACATTCTCCTAAAGATTTATTCAAAATCGCTACTTGACCTTATTTTAACTTTAAATCCACCAAATGATCTTCGAATTAAAATGTTATGATTTATTTTATGGGGACTTGCTTTTTGTCCACAGAAGGGATAAGAGTCCCCTCAATTTCACTGTGTAAATTGATTTAGGCTCCTTGCCACATAACACCCACATATGCACAACAGTACAAAAGACAATGATCCCAGGAAGCTAAATGAGCATTCAGTTGCTGACTGTCTATGTGGTGATGCCGTGAAACAGAGAAAAATGGTTAAAATGTGCATTTCCGAGAGATATTAGCATTACTTAAAAAAAAAAAAAAAAAGGAACTATATTTATCCTATCCCAGGGGTCTAAATACCTTTGTCTGCTTATTTTTGTTTGCAGTTCCCTAATTCGCATCAGAAAAAGTCAAATTCCCATTGATGCACTGACCCAGTCTGCCTCAGCCAGCCTCAACCGTGAGAACCACATTTACAGTCTCTGCAGTCCTGGACCTTTTGGCTGAATCTTTTATTGGGATCTGGTCTGAAATGCAGGCATACACACACACACAAAGAGAGGAGAAGAAGAAGAAGCATCCCTGGAGATGTGCCATTCTCTGTCTGTAGTTTTAGAGGGCAATTCTCAGACACAGCAGTGGTCCTCTGCAAATATAAATAGGAAACCCGCAAAAATGATAATTGAACACACTAAAAAGCGAAATGTGGTTGCGCTAGTTTTTCAAGCAGTTGTTTTGTAAAAACTGGGAAAAGACAGAAAATCTGAACGAGTATATTTTTTTTCTTCACATATTTATACGACTTCTTGTCCTAATGCACTCAATATACAATTCAATTCAATTTCATTTAATCGCACTCATATTTAAGCACAAATAAGTAACACTGCAGTTGTTCCTCTGCTTACCAGCAAACTGTTGCACTCTAACTCCAGTGGTTCTAAATGAGTATATGTGTATGTGAGTTTAAAGCTGAGAGGATTACATGCGCATTCATAAAACCCTTTGTTCTCGAGTCCAGACTGCTAAGAGGGCCAGTATAACACTCGGGGTCTTAGGGTGGAGCTGCCTCACTCTGGCTTACTTAATGTCATTCTTACAGTCATGTTTCCTTTATATTCACGCAGCAGAGAGGGACCACCAAGGCAAGAACTGCACAAGTCCGCCAGCATTCTTCACAGAACACAATCCAGTCTAGGGGATATAATTAGAATTTGTCCACTCAGCAATATTAGCTTAAGTACTAAAAATTGTAAAGGATAAAAGTAATAATGACTTTTATCCAGGACAAGATGGATGTATCACACAAGAAGAAGTAGAAAGAAAAACAAAATTTCCTCCGAACACTTCCAGAACAAACTCGGAGCAAGTCTTTGGCTCCAAACACTTGAGTCTGATCTAACATAAACACAACCTGCACTGCTGATCATGTCAACACCAATAAATCTGCACATTTTTGGATGTGGATATCAGTTTACTAACTGTGTAGCTTTTAGCGTGTTGTATATATTAGGCTAATATTAACATTACAGCCAGTGCCAGAGCAGCTTGCTACATAGTTGCCATCCATTCACATGCTAGCACCTGGCCCGTTCTTACAAGACAATTCACTTGAATTAAATGTGCAGTATTTTTGCAATTTGCACACAGTCGTTTCACTTTTTTGCAGTTCCAGTGGCTAATTTGCAATCGTTGTTAGTCGCTAGTTGAACTCATGCAAAAAATGCCAGTCAGTGTCATGGAATATTAAATGCATTTTTATATCTGTGTGCTGAACTTCATGTGTCAGCCATGAAAGTTGTTCAAACAGTATTTTTTGCGCTAAACGAAAAGATGAAGTACCACCAAAACATTATTTTGGCATATTTGGCTTACGTTTCGATTTTCCTGGCTTATAGAGCAAACATGATGTGGTGTTCACAGGCCTGACTTTTCCATTCATTAGTTATTCATTAGCTGACTCAGGCAAAAGTGCAACATGCATGGAATGAGTTAGAGCTACTGATGCACGGCAGACCAGAGGAAGAAACGCATGACTGGCCAACTTTGTCAGTGGGTTTTTAAGTCAACTTAAGTCAAATAAAAGTCAATTTTCTGACCACACCAGACAGACAATGCATTGACTCAAGTGCTGTGTGAAAGGCAGCCTCAGAGAAGCAGACTGAAAGAAGTAATTGATCACAGTCATGGTGTGTCAAAAAAGAAGGACAGTGTCTCACAATGAGGGAATTGTAGTTTTATCTAGATTGACTGGCTGGCTTAAATCTGCCTTTTTCCCCCCTCCTTTTATCCTTCTTTTCTCTTCTCAATCTTTCCTTTCGCTCAGTGTCTGATTGGCATCTTCCAACCCAAAATTACAGTGTGCTATGTTTTAAAGTTTTCAGTGATTTAGTTCTAGTTAAATTCAACATTATTTTGTTGTTGTTTTCTAAATGTTGAGTTGAAATCTAGAGAGGGTCACTGACCTCTCTCTTTCACTCTCTCTCAGTTTTGGCATGGCTAGAACTCTGACACTCTTTGTTTATATTATCAGGGGTTCCAGGATCAGCCAAATTTCTTTGGCTCCCAGATTTACTATTTCTTCTACATCAGTGAATACAGTTACAGATCAATCAAAAAACAGCCAAAACTAAAGTGAAATGAAAGCAGCCAAGAGGCCTACTTTTAAATGAACTGACCCCAGAGTCCTTTTGACTACTACGAACACACACACACCAGCCCAGATTTGTCTTATCTACTCCCTCCTTCTCATCCAAACCCTCCTGCAACCTGACTCTGTGCATGTTCAGACTCACCATCCCCATGCATGTGGACAGTGCCACCGAGGAGTTGACCCTCGACCTCAGTGACCCCTGGTAAAAGCAGAGGTCGTCCTGGTAGTAGGCCCTCAGGCTCTTGGTGCCGTTCTTTCCCAGGACCTGGATGGTGAAGCCAGGTGCAATCAGGCTTTCCGAGGCCTCCCTCAGCTCCATGTGGAAGTCCTGCCCCAAGCCACTGAGCCGGAAGTGGATGGTTTCATTGTCATTGTTTGATGAGCCTGCATCTGGCATCAGGGATCTGCGTCGCCTTCTGCGCTGATGGTGGGCAATTTCATGGGAGATGTAAAGACCTTGGTGGCTGACCTCATATGGAGATACAATCTCATATTCTGGTAAGGTATAAAAGATGACAGGAGCAAAAGAAATGGAAAAAAGAAATAGATTATTGGGTGTCTGCAAAATTTGAAGAAAAGTGACACACTGAATCAAAATGGAATCAGAACACACACACATAGAAATCTATGGTTTCGATAGAGATGCATTAAACAATCTCATGGCTTCTAACAATAGAAATGGGAGCTAACGAAGAAAAAGTTGTGATACTAAATGTGACAGATTATATTTTGTAGATGCATCTTCACAACAATAAACCACATTGTCCTTGAGGTCAGTCAGTAGGAATCTGATGTGTCAACGTTCAGACCTTCCCTGGTTGCATCATGGACGGAGTGAAAACTACAACCTTTTCCTGTCCTTTGTAAGTTCTCCTTGACCTGCCTCATATACTTTTGCTGGCAGGGTCAAGAAAGAGTTACAAGAAAAGGAAGGGTTCTAGACAATTCCAAACCAGGCTTTTCAGTGAATCATGTTTGACCTGGTGTTTTACTACAGTTTTTACTACAGCTCGAGCTGGATAGCTGCAGGTAATAAAGGGTGAAGGTGGCAGGTCAGAGGCCTGGCCTTTCAGTCCGGTTAAATGTCTGTGGCTGCAGAAACTAATGGGTCCTTCCTCAAAAGGTCAAATCAAAAGTAGCTGACTCCTTGCTGACTCCTAGAGTTGCACCAAAATTGCTTTTCCAGGGACAAAGTGACAGGGGACATCATTCCTGTTCATCCTATGAGTGAGAAAGGCCTGACCTACAAAAGGAGAGCATCCTGTGTGAGGAATTAAGCATACTAAGTCTTTAAGACATTGGTTAAATTGCAGGGTTTTAGAGATCAGGCCTCTTGCATGCACACAATATACAATGTGTTCAAATGTGCATTGTTTCCTCTGTGTTTTGCAATCGTTTTTGTAACTGTGGTGGGAAGAGAGGATGCCTGGTACTATAAGCCATCACACACCTTTAAATATACTCTTGATGAATCTGGGTTTATGAGTAACCAGGAAACAAACAAATAAAGGAGCACTATTGTTGATTTTGTTAAACTGTTGCAATGGCCACTGCAAATATGTTAAATCGATCCTCAGGAAAGTGATACGCTGTCACTTTTTCAGGTTAAAGCGCACAGAAATAACAGCAACCTTGGATGTACAGTCAACAAGACAGTCTCAGTTACTGTACAGTATGACCTGCTTTGGCAAGCCTTAATAATGAGTAAATATAGCGCAGAGACAGACATGTTGTGGCAGTGGGGAAAAACACGCAGGGTGGCAGACGGTGTGTCATCACTGGCAGTGTGAATGCCTGAGGTTTGAGCTTGGTTATTTGGTGCATCTTGGGGCTGACTTCAAGCCCCCTACCCACAACATAGCATGCTCATTAGCAGACTTGTGTATTTAATGCAGCTTTCCTTGCAATGATTGCTTTAGCTGTGCTTCAGCATACAGTCGCAGTAATGGGTGGTCACAGTGGGAAGCTACCGGTGTGATCTATTTGAGAGCTGCAGGGTTGCAAAGAGCAAACACATACCTCGAGTCTCAAGCATTTTCTGTGCAGACACCAGACCAGAAAATGATCCTCTCTATCTTTGCCACTTTGTCCACCTTCCCCCAACCCACACACACACTTACATCTAGTTAACTGTCCCACCCTAAGTCAAAAAACAGCTGCAATGACCCATGTCTGACAGTGTATAAACAAAGAGTCTGCGGGAACAGAGCACACTCACACACATCTTGTCTGCTGGACTGAGACAAGATCCTGCAGTTGTTAGTTTGTTGGTTTAGTGGCTCCTGAGTGCCATTAGTACTGATAGGGGCTTTAAGCAGCGGGTACCTCGGCTTAAAGTTAACAAAAGATTGCGCATGTGAATTCTGTCCTCACCCATCCTGATGCAGCGACATGAACATGAGACAAACTGAAACTGAGCAGTCGCCGTTGAAGGACTGGCTGTGAGGCGATAGGGCTTCCCCCTCACTTCTGTTTCACATCATCACCACATGTTTCCAGGGAAAAAGACTTTTTTTTGTTTAATTTATGTGTGCTTTTCATGGTAACAACAACAAAAACAACAACAAGGGGAAAAAAAAAGAAGAAGAGAGAGATCTGGACTAGAATGCTCAGCCAAAGAAGTTGCTGACTCAGCACACCGCATGGGGTTGTTAGTTCCACAAAACAAAGAACAGATGAAGGCTTTTGCATTTAACTGCCTGCACTAATAATTGGATCATTGCATCCTCATTCAAGACTTTTGTCACTTTTGGAGGCATTTTCATTGCGCTGCTCAGCAATGACATGAATAACCTGTGCTGATGCATCTTGTCAAAGCGCTTCACAAATTAAAACTGTATCTGGAGTAACATCAAACAAGTGAAAGTAGTTTTGCACAATTAAACTATTCCTTTTTTGTTGTTGCTGGGGATCCACTGCTGCAGCGGACAGTGGTGACTCTGTGTTAGGGTGCAGGTCGCCCCCTAGCGGTGAAGAGAGGAAACACACAGCGCAGGTGAGCGCTGTTTGATGCTGCTGGTGGTTTGATGGATGCAGAACGTGGCTACACTTTTGAGCTTCTTGTGTCGAAAAGCACACGATAAACCCGCAAACCTTACATGCACTTCACCACACAAAACCCGGTGAAACCGGTCTGACACTTTTGTGCAACACTTAACATACCTGTGTGTTGAGGTAAATTGAGAGATCGGAGCAGAACCGATGCTCCTTGGCGATATTCCGGACTGTCAGCACCATCGTTCAAAAGCACGCTCTGTAAGGGAGGAAGCGTACACGTGATTTGGTTTGTATCCTGCAAATTATCACGGGGAAATGATCCCGCTTTGCCATCTCAAGTGTTGACAACTTTATGAGCTCTGCGTGCATGCGCGTAAAGATATGTGCGTAAAAAGCGCAGCGGAGATAATGCAACAGACTTACTTTGCTCAGCGTGAAAAAGCAAAAGAGGTGGAAAAAGAGCAGCCACCGCGTCCTGTTTCTCCACTCTGCACGAGAAAGGTGCAGGAAAGCCATGTCTATGGATCGCCTTTGACGTAAAGCCTAAATGACACAGCCACTGTATAAATAAATAAACCAGCCCAACAGCAGCGCTTCTGCTTGCGATGAATGAAGCATCAACAAGTTTCACATGCAGGCTTCTTCGGTTCAGCCACTTTGGTCTCCATTCATCTCCAAGCGCAGTATCCAGGCGCGTTAAATCGCTTGAACTTAAGTCCTCTCTCCCGGCAAGTCATTTTCCTTTTTTTCCCCCCACTCAGACAGTCCGACTAGAATCCAAGTTCCCCTCTCTCTCTCCCTCTCTCTCTCTCGCTTTCTCCCTCACTCTGCCGCTCTCTCTCTCTCTACCCAGTGACCCCCGCGGACCATTTTGACTCCCAATGAAATCATGTGATTGTCTTAAATAGGCTGCGTCCCCTCTTGGCAATGGCACACTTCTATGAAAGTCGCACCGAGTCCGAATACGTTCCTCTAGGGAGCATGCTGAGGGAGCACTGAAGACAAGGCTGTGGGTGTGAGTGCTTTGAGGAATTGGTGTAGAGGGGGGTGGTGGTGGTAAGTAGGTTTCAGCCTGTAGCCAATCACATTTGACACCTGTGCTGAGAGACGAGGTTTGTATCCATTTCTCAACTTGCAGGAGATGTCTGTCAAAGGAAAAGTGTCAATGTGTGACCAAAACATAGAAAATATTCTGTAGCATGAATAACTGCATAACCTGCATGCAATGAATTATTACTGTTTGTTCCACATCCGATCGTTTAAAAACTATGCTTTTAACATATAGCTGGAATGTTGTTTGAATCTAGTCATTTTGTAACCCAAACGTGATCCGGAGTCTGCACCCTGCAGCAGGTAATCAGTAATTTGTAATGGGTTGCAGCCTAAAATGTCACCTCTGACCCTGTTTAATCCCCTCGTCACTCTCCCATCTCTCCCGTATTCCGCAGCTGTACTGATAGGCAACGTGCCAACATTTCTCATCTCCCAACAATCATTCATAGAAGTGCTTAGGAGTGTGGGAGCCAAAGGGATCAGGAGCGCTTGTTTCATATTCTGGAGCATTTCATCCTCCCAAAAGAAAACCAGATGAGATTTTTTGCTGCGCGGCAGGAGAAATAAATGTGTGAAGGTTTACGGCATGATCTTTCTGGCTCTAAGTCAGAGGTGATTGCTGGTGAGATGAAGTTCCACCTTTTTTCTTTCTACCTATAGCCTGTGGAACAATAATGCTCAACTGTCTTCTCGCATATGGGTTCTTTAACTTCTACAAAGCGGAAAACATGCAGACCATGGGAGTTTCTTAAAATAAATAGGATTAAAAGTGAGCATTTAGAAAAAAAAAATGTTAGCATCCAATTCAGCAACATATATGTTGGCTCTTAGTAGCAGAAAGACTGGCAGCTAAAAAAAAAAATCATATATATAGTGTTTACTTATCCTGCACAGTAAACAGATAGCCATTCAGCTTGGGATCTGGAAACAAAACCTCAGCATAGTGTTTCAGCATTTCAAAAAGAGTGATGAGAGAAGACCTCTACGGCAAATTACACTCAGAAGTGAATGCAGGAGGAACAGAAGCTAAACCCAAAAGTGGGACAGTAGTTGAGCTCTCGGTGACACTTGGGTTTGTTTCCCACTGGAATGCAAGGTGTTTGGATGTGACTTCCAGATGGTCTGTGTCATGTTAGATTAGTGACACTATCACACATGGAGGATTTATTTGTTTTGAATGACAGTGAGGGAATAAATGAGACAATATGGTCGTATCAAAGCCAAATGACCAACATTCCTCAAAAAGAAACTCCGTACAGATAGAAAAAAAAAAGGTGGGCTAAGTAAATGCAAAAACATTGTTATCTTGACAGTAATATGTTCTAAGCCTATAAAATGTATACATCCATAAAGCCCGTTTCCAGATTTCTGCCTAAGTTAGCCGATCCTGGATTTAATCAGTGATAAAATGCCATCATGGAAACAATTCTTACCATATGTTTGGAGGCTCTGGAAATTTGTGCTTTACAGTGTCAGCTGCTGCTGACACTGTAAAGCCCCCTCTCCTCCTCCTCCTCCTCCTCCTCCTCCTCCTACATTAATACACACCCCCCTACTCAGACACATGTGTGCGCTCATTGCAATACAATACTTGCTCTGCATCTACATGGCTGGTATCACGTGAACATATGGACAATATCCTCCTCACATACTTCCGTGCAAGATGTTTCTTTATATTTGTACAGCAAATGCAAATGTTTACAGCTGATAGGAGAGTTGCCAAACCTTTGAACACTGAAGCATTGTGCTGGGATGTACAACAGGATGCTTCACTGTGGGAGGTGTGTGGGTAGATCAAACCAGCAGACTGAGAAATAAAAAAGAAGATGCTGTATTGTTGGAAGGGGTTGAACATAAAGAAACCTCCTGTAGACTGAACTAAGCTGGTTGCCGTGAGTGTTTTGACCCCTGAACCTCTGAGCTCCTGTATGCCTCTCAGTCTGCCTGATTGTCTGACTGCTTGTTCCTGTGGCTGCCTGTCTCTCTGTGATCTTGGCTGTTTGCCTGACTGTCTGTCTTCAATATTGTCTGGGGATAAAAAAAAAAAAAGCAGAGAACTGAAACATAAAGCGAACCCATTCCATCATGTGTGTTTTCAGACACACTGACTAATGTTGTGCCACACATGCAGTCGTGTGAAAAATATAAGTACATCCCATGCAAAATGTTGAGTTTTTTCAGAATATTTAAACAAGCAAACTCTTGTTCTTCTTCTAAACAGTCCTTCAAATCCACAGAATTAAAATCAGGGGTTCCGGATTAGGTTCCAGTCATTAGAACCTCCATATGGAGTGACAGGTGGAACTTCTCCTATTTAAACCTCTGACATGCAGGACCTGCTGTTCTCTTTTCTACTGAAGTTTGTAGAATCATCATGCCAAGATCTCAAGAGCTCTTTAATGCCTTCAGAATAAAAAGGTTGTGGCAGCCTATGAGTCTGGCAAGGAATTTGCAAAGATCTCCAAATTTCTGAAAATAAATCATTCCACGGTGAGTAAAATCATGTAGAAGTGGTGTACATTTCAACTGCGAATTTGTCCAGGACTGGCTGTTCCAGCAAATTCAGCCCAAGAGCAGAGCGTTTGATGCAAAACGAAGTCTCCAAGAACCCCAACATTTAATCACAGGATCTACAGGTAGCTCTGGCTAGTGTTGGTTTCAGAGTGCACACGATCAAACAGAGACTGTATAAATCTGACCTGCATGGGAGACAGTCTGGGGAAAAAGCCTTTTTCTCTCCAAAATGAACATTTGCACAAAGCTACAAGTTGCTAATGAATGTATAGGCAAAAAACAGACCTTCTGGAACGATATGCTTGGGATAGACGGCTCAATGATAGAGTTGTTGGGCCACCACATGTTTATCGCACACCAAAGACATGTTTTCAGGAGAAGAACCTCATAGCAACAGTGAAGCGTGATGTTGGTAGTGGTATTGTTTGGGTTTGTTTTGCCGTCTCTGGCACTGGGCAGCTTGCAGTCATTGATTCAACTATGGATTCTGTATCATGTCAAAGAGTAATTCAAGATAACATGAGGCCATCTGTCTAAAAGCCAAAGTTGAACAAAAGAAGTGAAGGGATATGGACTGGTTTAGTCAAAACCTAAATTGTATCTGCAATTTCATTCTTTCAGATGCCAACCTATACCTCATGACCTTAGGTGAAGGTTGGAACATTGACTGACTGGTAAATCAAGAGCTTCGCCTTCTCATTCAGCTTTCTCTTTATCATGCCAGTCTGGTACAACACTCGCATCACTGCCAATGTTGCTCAAATCCGTCTGTCCATCTCATGCCCAAAATTCTGAGATACTTAAACTCCTTCGCTTGAGGAAGCATCTCACCCCCAACCCAGAGGAAGCACCAGTTTCCAACAGAGAACCACGGCCTCAGACATGGAGGTGCTGACTCTCATCTTCTGAAAACATAAACTAAAATGAAAAAAACCAAAACGCTGTATTCACTACAAGCAGATATAGTCAAAATCAGATATTTTGGCACCAAACTAATGAAATATGTACGATTCTCTGATATGCTCAGTATCGACATTTTTGCAACTCAGCAAGTATGTTAGCAATATTTCCTCATTATGTTAATAAGAAACACTCAGTTTGGCACTATGTTTTGGCGTGTGGGCTGGTGCAAATGAATTGTATATGAATGTAATTTCTAGGGAAACAATTCACACTGATTTTCTGATTTAGTTTCCCCAGGTAGTTCATGGACTCATTTAATTAGCTGTCGAAAACTGTCATCGTGGCAACATGTGTGAGTGAACATGAGAGTCCATGCTCGTGGTAAGCATATGTGAGTGTGTGTACAGGCTGTGATTTATGTGCATATGTGTCTCTGCTGGTGTGTTCACACGTGTATGCATGTACTGTGTTTTGGTCTTTGTGTGTGTGCGCGCTGTGCGAGTGTGTGCGTACACAGTAAGCTGACAGCAGCTGTAAAATTCCTCTCTGAGCATCACAGAGGGGAGGCTGATGGGAGCTGACACGGAGCAAGAGTGAAGGGAGGTGGGAAAGGAAGATGAAGGTGAGAGTGGAGCAAGGGGAGATGGTTGCCAGCTAGCTTCATGATTGAAGGTTTAGTCAGGCTTTGCAAAGATTTTGCACCGCTGTCGAAGAATACTGATGCCTTTACTGCTGTTGTCTTGACCTTATCTAGTGTGAGCCATACACCTTGGACGCATCAACTCAGGGTGAAACACTGTTTCCCCCTAAATATTTGCAGATGGTGCTGAAGTTTAGCTTTAGCCATGGGTTCACTGCTGGACCTGTTCCCAGCAATTCATGGATCGTTTTATATTTTAGAAGACAAATTGTTATTTTACTTTATTTTAAGTTACACCTTGAGACGCAGATAAACTCGAGCGGGGAGTAAAGTAGACACATATAAATTAGAGGAACGAGGAGCAGGGGGAATGCCAGTTTGGCTGGGTTGTGTGGGAGTTGTTTGGTGTTTGAATACGTTTTTAGAGGGAAAAAAAATTAAAGGTATTTAAATTAGATCAGATTATAGGTTTGTGTCACGGTTATGGATGAAATTATCTCAGCTGTTTTAGTACTGACTATAATCAGTTGCATGTAATGTAATGGTTAAACATTCACTAAGATTCTAATTGATGTGATCATTGTTTGTTACTGTCCCACTATGCTTTTTTCGATTAAAATTTGACTAAGTTTAAGAATAAAAAAATGACTTACCATGAGTCCAGCATTACTTGGCAACATTTAATCTAACTACAAGTCAAGTGTTAAAATCTCAGCATAAGTAACATAAACTACTATATCAGCCAAAGGCAAAGATATGCAGTGTTGGCTGCCAAATGCACTGTCCAAGTAAAGCAATGTTTTTTTCCCTGTTCAGTAGCATAACAGCAGCAGATTTGTGAGTCTGTTAAGGATGAAAAATGGCCAAAAAAGTTCACGCACATTAATCTATAACAATATATTGTATATAATTAGTGAAGAAAAACACAACTACCAAATCATCTGCCTCTTTTAAGTATTAAAAAAAAAGCTGATTTTAAGTCTTCTGAAACACGAATACTGATTGTTAGATCTGTAGTTTCACCAACAATGAAAAGCTGCACTTGGGATTTCTCACTGTACCGCTTCACCCCTACCCCTTTCAAAACTGTCCACTGTACGAGATAATGTACTGGACATGGCTGAGCGACTCAAGTATTAGTCTTCATAATGACCACTGATTAGTGAAGTTATTGTGCTGATGTCAGTGCTCCACATCAGTTGGCCCGGGAAATGTTGCAGCATGGGAGGTCTTGTTCTGACCCCGTTTGATCATGTGAGCAGTTGTAGTTCACACTGGGACACAATGCCGGCTTGAGCCGACATATTCTTGATTAATCTGATTTATAGTGGCAATCATCGTGTTGATCTATAGCTATCCAAGCGGCGGTTTAGGCTAATAATCCAATCAGCGGCCAGTGTCCTATGCAAACACTGGTTACGCTTTGAGCATGCAAAACACTGTAATTACGACTTTAGCAGAGTTAATGGTTTGAGTCACAGATTCCTACTTGTGGATGTAAGTAATCAAGATAAGGGATGTTGTATTTACTTTTAATTTTAAGAGATAAACATCTGTAGCCCATAATAGCAACTGTGCATAGATTATTTGGTTTTCGATTGTTTTTTTAAAGGTGCTTCCATATATTTTTAAAGCTATGGGGGCAATATTACTAAGTTTATTTTTAACAGCAATGTTCAGTATTAGCAAAAAAAAACAAACACAGCTGGGTTTTTACTGTAACTAATCGTCCTTGTTGCTAACCTACATCTCTATACCCTTCCTCTTGCTATAAAGGAACACCATTAACTTGTTAACACAACACTTCTCTCTCTCTGGGCCCAAGATGAAAATGAAGGGCTGAAGAATTGCGCTAATTATTGGTAGTCAGCTGTATGTGATCACTGGGGCAGAAAGAGCATCTCTGGAGGGGTGAAACCTAAAAACAAAGTAGCCAGTCTTATGACACTCTGCAGGGGTGAGAGCCTGCTAAAGTTCACCACCTCTGTATTGTGTAAGCAGCCCTGTTATATGAAACTGCCTTCATCTCAGGCTGGAGAGAGACTGTAAAACTTTTATCAGAGATGGCAGATGAAAACTAGCCTATTTGCAGGTTCGGAAGGTGCACACAACAAACCCTAACTTGATAAGTGTTGATATATGCTCAACTATTTGCCTTCAGAAAACCTTTATCTCCAGAATCTTTGCTAGAGTCTTACACAAACAAAAAAATTAAATGCGATGCCAGCCTCGGGTGCACTGCTGCTCTCACCTTCTGTGCTGTACAGTAGCTCTATATTACAGTGCCAGACCCAAAGGAAAGTCTGGGTCTCTCTCTCTCTGCTCTCAAACATTTGCATGTCTGCAAAGTAGTGGCTGGGTCTCACCCTGTGGAAACCGAGGTCTGGGCAAGAGTCTCTGTGCCACACAACCCACCAGTGTCCATGCTGTAAGTGTGGAACTGGACCTGCTGGCAGAAAGAAGAGGGAGAGAACAAACCTCCTCATTTAGCTCAAACTCCATGCATGCAAAATTCTTGCTGAGTGGAGGAGAATTCACAAAACCAGCCAATGTACTGGTTTGTATATTGGAGATAATGGAACGAATTGTGTTGTAAGGGGTTTAAAGGGGACCTATTATACATATTTCCAGCTCTGTCTCTTTATTCTTGGACTCTATTAAGAAGTTTGCATGATTTGCAGTTCAAGAAGTTACTTTTTCTTCTTATAGTGGCCATTATTTAGCTCCTCAGTTTTAACTTTATCTCAAACATACAACTTTGGTTTCTGTCTCTTTAAGTCCCCCCTACCTAAAAGTCTACTTTCTTCTGATTGGTCCACCTGAAGAACCCAGTGTTTGTGGGTTATGCTACCTGTATTAGTGGACGGTCTGTACCTGCTTTGTGGTTCACATATGTTACTTAGTTCCTTGAACATCACCAGATAATTCAGAAGAATTCTTTTGAATACAATGTGAGACAACATAAAATATTTGACAGACAATGAAGGTAAACAATACAAGGTGTTTCAAATTCTAGCGTGCAAGATTTGCTGATTGAATATTAAACTGAAACCATTCTTGATAGGCTGTTCTTCCTCCAGACAGCATGCTGCATATCCCGCTACTGTAATACAGCTTTCATGCAGGGTGTGTGGCCTCACACAGTGGCTACCACAGTAACTTCCACTGAACCTCAGGAGTTTCCAGGTACCCATATGGGTCGTCCAAGCTATGAAAAGGACTAATGACTCAGTTTCAACATCAGTGAATGAAATAGCTTAGACAGGATAACACGGCGAGTGACGGCCTTTAATGTGCGAGACAGGTTATTCCACACTAAATTAGGATTAGTTCAGTGCAGCTGCTCAACTCATGCAGATGTTAGTTTCTTGCCACTGGTACTGACATTGACCAGTAAATCTCATTTCATGTGCTAACTGCTTCATGCTGCCATGTTTTACACCTGTTTCTCACCTGATTTAGGTACTTGTGCACCATAAATTTAAACAAATGAGTCACACCAAAGTGCTGGTCAAAGCTGTACTTTGTGATGTTGCCCATATGGATTAAAAGTTCCTTCACTGGCACATAATGCTAATTTCAATTCGCCACCAGTCACCAAACCAACAACCTGACTCCCCCCCAGGATAATCAAAGTATGGAAAGTTCACAGACCACCCAGGAATACACACACACACACACCTACACACACACACACACCCACACACACACACACACGATCATTGCACAGTTCAGAAATAATTGCCCCACTGAATGCGAAGTTGTATTTTTCCACAAAGTCCCGTGAAATTAGCAAAAACTCACCGCTGAAATATCACAGTAAAGCTGGCGACTGTGGCAGTTTCATCACACTTCAGCACATGCGTGCACACTGTACATGCACAGAAGTTTTGCTAGATGGCACAGTAGCATAACTGACACAGAAAGGATTCTCCAGCTGGAGAGCCTGTATCTTTGAACTCTCCTGACATGGCTCCCATCCACAACAAATTTTCAGTCAGACTTGACGAGAATGCCTCGTGTGGTTGCAGTTACCCTCCACCTTCCTTCGTGAAGGGCCTGCTTTGTTCTTTTAGCATTGCTTAATTTCTTCAAAGTGCAGACAAGCTGAAAAGCATTATACTAATGGGCATTCAAGGTTTACTCACAGCAATGAATTAGTGTCCATGAGTGAGCCTGTAAGAGGTGGAGTATCAGGCCATGAAGGAGGAGCTGTGAGGATTTTAGAGAACTCAAAATAGATAAAACAAGAAAGAAGATGTAGTACTCCAAAGCTGAGCTACAGTGTGAAATATACAGTGCAACATTATTTTTAAAGTAATTAAATTTCATTCATTCATTATTGTATACTTCAGGGCACATATTTTGATAGTTTAAAGTATAGCAAGGACAGTATTTATCAAGGTATCCCTCCTGGAGAGTATACACAACTGATCAATAAAGATATGTTTGCGATTTTAAACAAAATATAGAGACACAATGAAAAACTGTAGCACAGCTTCCCTGATGGAGCCTGTCACAAAGAGAGAATATTTAATATTTGTCAGTGCTGCAGATTTGTTACATATGCATTTTATGGTCTTGAATTTGGACTCATCTAATATCAAAAGGAGTGACAACGGAGCATCTACATGTTTAGATATCATTAAGGCTGGTTAAACTGGTGCCCTTCAGCAAATTCTACAACTTCAACTGGACAATTTCCAGGTGTGGATGTGTATAAAAGTAGACACGACCCTGTTTTCACCTATAGTAACAGTAAAAATATGAAATATTCACATTTAAGTAACGCAGGGGGGAGAGAAGCATTAAGTTGGACTAATTTTCTTCACAACGGTTTATTTCGACTCTAACAACAACCTCCTTTGGGTCACTCACACGCACATTCTCTGCGTAACGGACAATCATCACAGGTCACCACCTCTGTCAGCATGTGTCCCCATCAGTGACAGAATAGGTGACTGTCTGCTTTAAAGAGCTAAGCTTTATTTTGGTTGAGATGTTCAAAGGTCCTGAGATACAAGTTGACAGATGCTGTCATGGCTGCCTCACTAATAATGTCAGTGAACCTGAAAATATCAGTTTGAAAGCATCAAACACAGAGAGAGACCTGTGGTTGCTAAACTATGGCTGGAGAATAAAAGCAACTGAAAACATTTTTTTGTGAGATTAAAAGCAAGGAGTAGCGTGTACCATTTGCTCCTCTCAGAGAATTGTTATTTTTTGGGAGAAATATTAAATTGGCTGCACTGAATTGGTTGACTTGCAGAACTTTAAAACTTGGCATTTGATCCCTTCCTAAATCATTTTGTTGCACATCATAAGCTGCATATCTTTCTCTCCCTCATATATGATAAGCACCTTACTACTAAACCTCATTAATAATTTTAAAATGTTTGTTTTGGTATTTCCACAAAGCATAACATGATGGAAAATCCTGTTTTTGGAATGTTGCAGTATTTTATTTGCACAGCATGACAATAAGCAATAAAGCCATCATCCATAAATTGTCTGAATATATTTCTGCTGTCACTATTTTAACTTTAGAAAAAAGGGCCTCCTTTGGAATGTGGTGTGCCCTCTGACCCCATAGTGCAGGGAGTTTACATATCCATGTCTCCACTAGTAAAAACCACATTCCTACCTCCGATCTGGGTCAAAGATAAAAGATGTCAGGGATCTGATGCTGGCAAGCGAGACAGATCTGACATTCAGAGACTGTTGCTGAGACAAAAAAGAAAAACTGTACAATAAAATATAGCCACACGTTATGACATACAGATGTCAAGGAAGTTATTGCAATGACTTTTGATCTGTGCTTCCTTGAGCTAGTCATCTCTAAATGATGGGGCCTTTTGCTAACTTCCAAACATCACTGCATCCTTCTGATAAACTACATCTACCTGAACTACAGTTTCTGTTTGCGATAGTTGAACATACTAATTATGGTTGTTGCTGTGCACAGCTACATGAAATGAGAAATGTTCAGCTCTACCTTTATTTAGTGAAGCTTGTGTGAGCAAACGGTGCTGGAGGTGTCCTCCTGCTGCAGACACAAAGCCACAAAGCTGTCAATCATTTAGCTAGACTTGCTAATGACATTAGCTGACAGAGATCTGAGATCTTTCCTCCTTTCAGGCAAGCTTTGTTTTATTATCTCAGATTTTTTCCTTAGAAGCTTACTTTCAGGGTTGATCTGATCACAACAGGCATCTGTTGCTGTAGCTGCTTGTACAATGTAAGAATTTCATGTTTTCAACACTTGCCTGCATTCAACAGCATCATCAAAGTCTCATAAGAAGTGAAGCTGATGAGTTTCATTGAAAAGTTCTCCTTAATCATTTTTCAATCACGCTGCAAATATACTGACTTATTATAATCACAACCATAACAATTCACTGATCATTAATATTGTTGAATATACAGTATTTCCCCAAATTCTACTGTTAATTTAACATAAAAACATTTATTTCTCCACAGAGATGGTAATGTTGGTTATGTTTCCACTTAGAATTACACATAATGCTCATAATCAATCAGTCCTAATTATGGTACCTTTTAAAAGTGCATCCACCAGAGTTTAAAATAACTTAATATTTCACCAGGCACACTGGCAGAGGTATTTATTCTTGGAAATAGCCTGTGAAAGTTGCACATCACATGGCGAATTTCTTTACTTGGTGGACAATCAGAGCAGTTAGCAAGAAACTTCTCCAGACGACCAGACAGTAAACAGACCTGTAAGCTACTTTTGCCTGCCGTGGAAAAATACACAGACCTGGAAATCTGAATTAAGTAGTGTGTGATAAAAATGAAAACATTGCTTACTCTGGTAGAAACATACTAAACTAATCTGCTCCATTCATTATAATATTTCAGTTTGAAGCTCTACTGCTATCAATAAACTTAGTTTAATCAGCCTTATGATGCTATATTTATGGACACCTATAACTCTAATATCAGCATATCTTGTGTCTGAGTCACACACTGACAAAACGCTCTCCCAGTCTCCTATCTATCTGCTTTGTGCATTGCAATGAAGTAGCGTACCTTTAAAACTAAAATGTCCTTGATGATGTTTAACAACTCCACATAACACAAGGCTGGATCTGCAAACAACAACACATTCTTACTGTTGCTACCTGGTTTCTTCCCTGAGCTGGGCTTATTGGTGTCTGCCTGGTACATTTATTGTAAAAGCATCACTTTTTTTTTTTTTTTTCAACAATATCTTGATTGAATTTTCGAATGTACAAAACAAAAGGCAACAAAGTGACAGAAATGAGAATATGTGTTTACACACAGTTCAAAAGCATCACTTTTAACTGCTTTCTTTAACTCCTAAAGCAAACAGAACACCCATGTAACCCTCCCTCAACAGCCTAAAGATCTTAAGTTTACTTTCTTATTGTACCATAGTTCCTTTTGAGACAGGATTGTGAGGCGTGGCATCGATTTAACCAATAAAAGCTGTGGGGTCTCATTCAGAACCTCTGTGGTGGTCTCATTGGTCAGATTTGTTTTAGCCCCGCCCACTTGTGCAGCATTTCACCTGGTTCACAGTTTTTCAGGAAGTAGCTTTTTCTGGGAGCATAAAAAAATAGCAGCAACAGAGTTTTGGATTCAAAAGGCCACACAGTGAGTGTCTAAATTCAGTTCACTGCCTTTGTAGTGATTTTGAACTCGTTTTCTACTGCCTAGACACTGAAAATGTTTCTGCAGTAAATGCCAAAGAAAATGAAAAAAGGAGGAAACTCAAATGTTTGTTACTACAATCTGCATCAAAGGAGGGAAGGGAGTGAATCTTTGTAAAAGAGAGCGGTAAAGTCAAGTTGTTAAGCTGATAAAAATGCACAGTTTGAGCTGGACATTGAGTGTTTGGCAAAGCTGGAGGCCAAGAAGGAGGACATGGCTCACAGGACCACATGATTCTCTCAAAGTAACGATGAAGAGTAAGTACAAGCCATTTTTATTTGATGCTTGTTTGGTGTCATTTAAATTGTGTGTTTTTTGTGTTGACTTCTGTGCTTGATGTAGTAACCTGTAAACTATCAAGGTGTTTGGTCACAAGTGAACAAATACTTTATTTACTTTATTGAACCTTTAGCATTTTCAGGTTTTGTGGTCAAAATGTGATTATAGCAAGGCCCACGTAGTAGCCATGTGCCAGTTGCACAGTGGCCTTTGTTTCCCAGTCACTATGTCAGTCACTTTAACCATAGATTGCATTGAACTGTTTGTGTCATATGTAATTCTCTGGCTTAACAGAGTGAGTTTCATTTTGTTATTTAACAATGATATAATGTTTTAAAGTAACACCAGCTTGTCTGCATTCAAAGCAATCTGTAATTCTATGAAACAGAAACGAATAACCAGAGCAAAGAAAGGGAAGAGCTCAATAAATAACAAATCTACAAGCTAGAAGACATTGTTTGGAAATTACAATATCTTGAAATCAAAAAAATCTTGCTTATAAATGATCATGTTCTTGAACCGCCATACAGCATTTGGTGTTTATCCTAAACTATTGTTCTAAACTATAGAACTTATTGGATGTCAGTGTGACAAAAGTAAATATCAATGAATGCTAGTATCAAAAATGAATTACTTGTTTTTTTCATTTTTGTTTTCTCAGTGGGATCCCACTACCTGATGGCACCTTAGGCGTTCACACAGCTTGCCTGTCCTGAAAACAGCCCTGCTTGCCCGGCAAGAAGATCAGCAACAGTAAGGGTCCTTTTATTTGTATGTCATCACGTCTGTGCTTCATCTTGGCTGCCGTGCCTTTCTATCTTTCTTCTATTTCTAATTCTTTCTATATAAGTCTGTATGTTTTTTGCTTGGCCGCCGTGCCATGCCTGTGCATATCTGTTCATTGAGCTACAATGGCCGCCGTGCCATCACTGTCTATCTTTTAAAGTCTTGGTGGTGTTTTTGCTTGGCTGCTGTGCCATGACTGTGCATTGTCTCTGATACTGTATGTTTTTTTTTTTTGTTGTTTCTTAAAAATCTGTTCATCGAGCCACAATGGCCGCCGTGCCATCACTGTCGAGCTGTGATGTGTTTTCACTTGGCCACTGTGCCATGTCTGTGCATTGACTGTATGTCTGCTCATCTATCTAGCCACAATGGCCGCCATGCCATCACCGTCTATCTATCTCTGCCAATGATTGTTCGTGTTTTTGAGGTTGAAGCTGCTTGAAAAAATCTGTACAAATTCTGAGTCTGTAAACACTTGGCTGGTTTGTTTTTGTTCCATTCATGGGCATTTTTGCTCGGTTCGAGCGACAGGGAGACAATAAGAGTTTTGTCAGCGACAGACCAGTGTTGCAGGCTGTGGTTATTTCCCGGAAGCAGTATTTAACCTTTCAAGTCTCAAGCATATTAAGCTTTAATGTCTCACTAAAATGTCAACAATGTTTAATTTTTTCCTGGCACTAGTCAAAATCTGAGACTGTTCTGTCAGTCACTATACAGTGGCTTCTTTACCTTCTGTAATTCTCCCATCAGTATTGAATCCATTCACCGGGATGCTAAATGTACGACCTCTGCTATTTTGTTATGTCAATGTTGTTTCAATTATGTATTCAGTAAAAGTAGCACAATGTTAAAATCAACTACATAAATAAATAAAATCAGAAACGACGCAGAGAACCAACCAGAATTGATTTCCCCTCTCACAATGTCTGTCCTTGTGTGAAAAGCAAAGTATTTTTGTGTGGGCAGTCCCAAAGAAGATGTCACTTTCTCCATATTGCTTAGACAAATAAAAGCCCATTATCTCCAAATGGCACACCATTAGTCTGCTGGAATGAGGAGGCTTTCACAGCCGATCCCACATGAAGAAAGTCTGCAAATTCAGCAGTGGGAGAAGTGGAAAAATGAGACCTTTTAACATTGCTTGAAGAAAAAAATAAAAAAAGAGGAAGGGGAAAGAAGACACTGAGAATAAATATGTCTTGTGTTTAGATCTGAAAAAGTCACAGTCATGGTAAAATGCTCCACTACACTCCAGAATCTGTTGGTGGTGTCAAGAGTTCCACTGACATAATCTGCTTTTTGACCAGTAAAAGTGGTGTTTGTCGTAATTATTATTCAGATGAGTTTGTATTACCATGTGCATGTGTGTTTTACTCTCTTGGCTCTCATTTATCCACTGACAACTGGCTTTCCTTAATCCCTCTCTTTGGAAACAGACTCCTTTTGGTAGCAGCTGCCCTGACTACGTTGCAGCAGAGGAACGTTAGCCCTCATCCAGTCCAATTTGGAGTCAGATAGTAGTTTGTTCTGAACATGTCACTATGCAGGTTGCAGACCAAAGTAATTTAAAAGACAGAGACGGCTAGAAAAAAAACAAATAATACAAATTTGAAAATTGTAATGACAATGCTGGACACAAGACAGAATGGAACTGTGAAAAGCCAGTTGACAGGTGATGTAACTGCATATCATGAGCAGCGTGTTCAGGAATAAGACTGCTTAGTTCAACAAAAATGAACAATTTAGTAGAGTCCCACTCGTGTACTTAGACGGGTTTTACAAGCTTCTTATCTTTCTATCACATACATGGTTCACATTTACTGACAGGTTGTAGTCCTGACTTCCTTTGGCTGATATTTGGGATTTTAGGTGATGTTAAAAATATTCTGTATGAATAAGCGTGAGCCACTTTGTGTCTGGGACCTGCAAATCTTACATAATTTAAGCAGCTATATTTATTATGT
Source organism: Stegastes partitus (assembly GCF_000690725.1). Taxonomy (NCBI): domain Eukaryota; kingdom Metazoa; phylum Chordata; class Actinopteri; family Pomacentridae; genus Stegastes; species Stegastes partitus. The sequence continues at coordinate 216,465 of NW_007578735.1, forward strand.
CCAAGATTTAAGATAGCAGAATCTAGTTGTGATCTTGAAATGACGACGAGCCGCTCTTGAATCTTCTTTTGACCTATAGCTAGAGTACAGCTATGTATGTTGGTATGTATTTTCTAAAATACATACTCATAAGCAACAAATGATCTATTTTTGCACAACTAACTGTCTTTCCCCAATGTTCTGTCCAAAAGAGGTGCCTAATGTACCATTATTTTTTTTTTTATTGTTCTTTTTCAAGAGCACAGTTGTCACATTTCTTCCATCCAGCATTTAAGATTGCAAATTTGATACGCACATCAGTTCGACTGATGTACTGAGGAAGAAATGAGGTTCCCAGTAACATGTTCCATACCTAATTCACACTTCACCTACCAGTGATATTCATTTTCTCACCAGTTGTTTTTGCAAAGCCCTTCTCTGACAGAACCACAGAGTCAAGTGAAGTGGTTTGGACAAAGACACCTGTTGTGATGTCTGAAGCCACTTGACACTTATCAAAAGGAATTCCTTGTCTCAACAGGTGTTTTTCTCTGGTTTGCTTTGTTCCTGTAGATCGTCAGGATGTTTTGATTTGTTCATTTGTCAGGCATAAAAATCCGTCTTCAAGATGTGGCAGATGTCGATTTTGCTCGAGACAGAGATGAAAATTTCAGATGTTTCAAAGATGATTGGTGGCTTTTGAACAGTGGGTGACTTGAACACCAGCCAGACACTTGTAGTTGAACCCGTATCGCTTCAACCGAGGCCTCAGCGGGACAAAGCTGCAGTCCCCTATTAGTCATTCATCCGATGGCATGAACAGACATTCTAAGTCTCCGTTTTTATACAGTGGTTATACTAAATACTGTGACCTCTGTACATCAGACATTTCCGTTTCTTGCTTTCCCTGTCTCTGCCTCATTTCCGTTATCACACTATCATTACTCAAAAACATAAAATGCATTAAGCTTTCCTTTAATGATGAATTGGAGTATCTTTCTATGGTTATCGACATTCAAGACAGAGTCACCTATAACCTGAACTTTGTGGCAGTACAATGTTAGCCATTGTATGATGTTTAGATTTGACACCTCAGTGCTGCACTCGATGTCCGAACAGTTCCAACCTTCACAGATGATAAAGCGGCATATAGATGGATGGATAAATATTATAGTCACATGTCATTGCTAGACAGTGTTATTTTTATGATCTGTGTCCATCCATCCATCCATTATCTATACACCGCTTAATCCTCATTAGGGTCACGGGGGGGCTGGAGCCTATCCCAGCCGACTTAGGGCGGAGGCAGGGGGACAGGTCGCCAGTCCATCGCAGGGCCACACTTAGAGACAGACAACCAAGCACACTCACATTCACACCTACGGACAATTTAGAATCACCAATTAACCTCAACATGTTTTTGGACTGTGTGGGAGGAAGCCGGAGAACCCGGAGAGAACCCACTCTGCACGGGGAGAACATGCAAACTCCACACAGAAAGATAACTTGATGCAAAATTGATGACTTGATGACTTTAAGAGGAGCTAGATGTTCTTAAAGGTCGCTGTGACTTCACATAACCCATTTCTGTTCAGAAGTCCAGAACTCATGCACTAGTTATGACAAAACTTCACATAATCATCTAATATGATAAAATGATGAAGAGAGGACATTTTATATCCAAAGGATCAAAGGTTAAGACTGGACAGACCTGTATATAAGCTGCAACTTGACCTTTTAAACAGAAGCATACAACCTGCGAGGCAGCAGCCCTTTCTAGTTAATACAAAAACTTTTCCAAAAAATTCCATTGTCATGTGTCATTTATAAAATCACAAACGCAGACAAAGGTGACTCTCTGGGATCCGATATACCCTCATTTACTGCAATCTATGTCTTCCTTAGTGGTCCCTAACATTGATTTTCTTTCTAGTCCCAACCTGTTGACTCCAAGAGATCCCACACAGAGTCAAACCACCATGGTTTCTCTTCTATGACGGGCAGGGACTGTTTGAAGGGATGCTGTGTGAGAGAGGGACAACGTGAGAGAAGTGCGTTGGATGTGCGTGTTGTGTTGCTGGACAAAGGTATCAAAAGAACAAAACAAAACATGATGCAAAGTTTTTCTAATGCCCCAGAAAGAAGGGAAGAGAAATTTTGAGAGCCAACTTGACTCAAATAGTTTGTTGCCAATCACCCTGACATTATTCAGGTTCCCACCCTTCAACCCTCACTATAAAAAGCTACCCACTCAGACACATCAATCAGCGACTTACAGAGCTGCTACAGCTCATTAGTTGTTAGACTGAACACATCATTAGACTAAGCTGATTACAAATCAAGAAGAGTGTGTCTGAGGTAGGCGTTTGCTTGATTAGATTCCGTCCCTCTATAGGGTCAAGGCATCGCTTTGAGTGTATTCCCATACTGAGGATATTGTTAGTGTTGTAGCAAACCCACAATGCATCAGATGAACATAAACCAGTCAAATTGAAGGGGCTGTTGATGTCACAATTATCCTCTGGTGACAAGAGGAATGGATTTCAATTCATGTTGACAGTTCAGTGCCTAGATGCTTAGATTCTTATCCATCTTTAACAATAAGAACAAGGAGTCCTACAACAGACTGTAGAGCCCTCAAACAGCCCTGATCTCAACTTCATGGAGTCAGTCTGTGGTTACATAAAAAAACACAGAAGCAAATGAGAGGGCCTTAATCCACATTAAAACCTGTCGAGTACCTTGTCCCAAACTGTATGTACAAGTACCTTAAGTAATTGGTTCAGGTTTAAAGGCAAATAGTGGTCATGCCAAAGACTGATAGAATTTTTGTTTCTGTTTACTGCATTTGAATAAGGTACTAAACTGATAAATAAAACCTAATCATGGAACTATTTTCTCACTTCACCTTAAGTGCCTCAAACATATCAGCACACACCTGGAAACAGCAGTGCTAGCAGTATTATTATTATTATTATTTTTTTTTTTTTTTTGAGTGTCAGCAGTGACAGTTAGATGAGACAATGTGTTTCAGTATTTTTTACATTATTATTATTATTATTATTTCACATTTGGCACACCAGCAGAAATGCAGTTTCAAAATAAATGCTGTTGTCCTGTAAGAAGTATCTTGTTTCCTGTGTGTGTGTTTGTTTGTAAGCGAAATTAAGCCAAAACTATCAGGCTGAATTTCAAGAAAGATGATGTAGAGGTGGAGCAGTGAGCAAAGGAAGAACCCATTTAGGTGTGGAGATAGATCCTGTTCTTTAAAATTGATGTTTGTAATTGCCTTAGCAGAGGACTACACTGTGAATGATCTTCTAGTTTAAGGTGTACTGTACCTTGTATGGCTTGACTTTGGGAATAAAGTATGTGTGGTCTTCAGGCACATAGACCGACATGGGGAATATTAAATTAACTGGACTGAACTCTGAAAATGTAAATTTTGCATTTTATTGTGGCACTAAAATTACCATTGTTAGAAATGCTCACACAAGTCGTGAGCTATGTCACAGTAGTATAAATATATATATACGACTGTGACATAGCTCACACTAGCACTTTTGAAAGTGGTAGCTAAATGTAATAAATGATGTAGTTCTACAGCTTTTTTTTTTTTTTGCTGTATCATACTATATATGATGTGTTTAGTGAGAGTTAACTCCACCAGTGCTTCAAGAGTGAATGAGTAAAAGAAGTACAGTTTCTCTACGTCCTTCAAACGGTAGTCAGACTGGATGGAAACTAGGATGGAATTCATGCTTTTTATTCTGTGACAAACAACCTCTGTCTAATGAGTGGAAACCTTTACGTGATAATCCAAGACTGCATTTCAATCAACCTAATTAGGATGCTAACGTATCTAGGTCTGTGCCAAATGTTTGAAGACTGACAGCCTTTCTTTCTGGGCTTAGTTCTCCAGTATAAGGCATGAGGACGTGCACACCACTCACATGCGCACACACACACATATGTAGAGCCAAGGCCACATTCCACAATGACTGAAAAAGAGAGGGGGCTGTAATTTTGTTTTCAAAGGAGAAAATATTATTCTGTGATTGTAGGATAATTAGAGCTGCTGTACTTAAAAAAGACTGACAAGATGAATGACCGGCACCTGCTTAGATGTTACACATGCATGCACAGTGTATGCATATTATTTGCATGTGCAATTTGCAGATTAGTGATAATGCATGCCTTCGTGTACACTTATCACTTAAAAACATTTCCACTTTGGCTTTTAAATATAATGTTGGTCATGTGGAATTGATGAGGTTTTGATGTTTTAGCCAAATTGAGGGCAAGTCCAGACCTGCCACTGACTGCTGCTCATCAGACATTTAATATTAGTCTGTGTGTGCACACTGCGGTATTTTTGCAGGTGTTTATGTGTGCTTATGTGTGATAATGCTTCAGAACCGTTGTAGCCAACTCGCTATGCACCATCTGACCAGCAGAGGGAGTAAACACTGCATTAAAAGCTGAGAATGAATTAGATCTGATGGTTTACAGCCCCTGCTGCCTTTTAAAAGCTCTAATTTTCTTTCCAATTAATGCCATTTTTATATTTATATGGTTAAACATTTGTGTCATTACCGCAACTAAATCTTCGTGATCAATAAAGTGATATAAAAATTTAAATATTAAAATTGCCTTAACTATTACTTCAGCCGGATTTGATATTTCTAAAAAAAAAAAAAAAAAAGTAGGGCCAAAAGTACTTTTTTTTTTTTTTCTTGCTATGGCGTCAAATTACATGCACTGGTCACATACAGGATGCAGTGAAAGTTAATATGTGTAATATCAAACTCCCCCAAAGAAAGCCGGAAATCCAGAAAACAATTTGAGCTGAATAGGGCGGGGGGAGTCCCTGCACCATTCTCACTGTATGCGACACATGCTCGGTCCATGAGGTGAAAATTGCAGAGGAAGATGCCTTTCATTTCTACGATATATCCTGCGAACAGCTGGTCAGAGTTGCTCTTACATTGAGAGCCCCCTGGAGCCACATAAGGATCCCCGTGGATGTGCATAAAGCTGCACCCACAGAAATATAAGCCTTAGTGCGGATGTCGGTTCGGTCTTTTGCAGGTCATTAAAGTTGAAATATGTAGACAATTGCGCTGCCATCTTTGCGCACCAGTCGTCACATGCTAGGGACAGCTCCTTTACAGAACTGTAAGACTCTGTGCTGTGGATAGGAAGTCAAGTTCTTGCAATCAGTGATGGAAATCGTCAAAAACATGTACCTGACGTATTTCTTTAAACTGCTCAAAACTAAACGTTCTTTTTTGACGCACTACCAAACGCTTGCTGTACACACATGCACACACATTTTCTTTTCACCCTAAATAGAATAGAACCTAAATACTTTGTTGATCCTCAAGGGGAAATTCTGTTGTAAAGTATGCATATCTTCTGTTTGGACAAAGCAATGTGTAGATACTTGAAGCTCAAAACATAATTGGACAACACTTAGTGGAATTCTTTGTTTTCCACCAGACTAGAGGGGTGGTAATTACTACAAAAATGACAGGGATGACCTCAGGGGTCACCTGACACTGAACTGTCACTGAATTCTGCTTGACCCTGAAGCCAATAAGCATATGGGTCGATCCAAGAGAAAGGCAGGAGACTTTGTTTCCTCTCTTTTGTCTTTTGTCACTTATTTATTTTTGCTATAAATTTCTCTAAAGAATAAACACTCACAGCAGAACTGATCAAATAAACGCTGTCCCCCACAAGAAAAAGGGGGGTTTGTCACCTTATTAAGTGTGATAGTTCAAAGAATGGCTGTAATTCACTTTTCCTGGAAGTGTTTATGAATCGTGCCAGGCTATGCTCGGGCTAACTAATCACCCAGCAGGGGACCACATTATAGAGCTCCTTCTTTCAATTAACATCGATAACAACAAAAGGGATTAACACTCCGAGGAGAGGCTTCTCTTCTTCTTTTTTTTTTTTCTCCCAGAAGGTATTCCTCTGGTGATTTACTGAGTCTCTCGCGCTCTCTGTTCATTTGTGTGTATTTTAATGCGTGTGGCCTGTACGGTGTGTGTGTTCATACTTTGCTTTACACTGTATCAGCATGTGTGTGTGCGTTCTGTAAAGCTTACGATAACTATCTATGTTCATGCTTTAGTGTACACAATGTATGTGTTGTATGCTTTTGTATGCATATATAATATGTGCTTATGTATACATGCATTTGATATAGTGTGTGTGTAACAGAACAAGCTGGGCCACGCGAGTGTCTGCTTTGATCAAGATAAGTAACAGTCTGATGGAGGCTCGCTTTCTCTCTCAGAGGGAAGAATGCCAAAACTAACACAAAACATGAATCTGACCTGCCACACTGCAGTCCGCTACTTACCATCGCTGGTGTGTAGTTCACTGTCACGTGCACTGTCCTGTACAAACCTACTGAACTCACTTCAAAACACAAGCGCTTACTACATAAAAAAAGAGCAATCATGCAGCACTACTAGAGGATTTACCCATTTGTACACCACTGACCACTACAGCAGACATCTTGATACATTATATATGTGCATTATGACCTCTGTCACACCGGCACTATTACTTTTGTCGGGTAAATGGTGTTTTTAGAGTCATTAGTGCTGGGATTCACTAATTGTGATGAGGATTTGATGTACAATATCCTTTTATGTTCCTCTAACTTGTGTTGATGCAGTGCAGTGGAATAAGCTACTTTTTGATGCATGAACTTTACAAAGAGTGAGCCTTTGCTGTGTGTAAACAGAAATAATTCTGTCTGCATTGCAAAGGTCATGACTGAATGGAATTGATGGACTCACAAAATATTATAACCGTGACTTGTATTAAGTGAGAGCAACATTTACAAAAGGGGTATGAGGGGAGGTATGAAGACATGAAGTCTTACAGGATTACCTGGAGGGAAAAGGTGGGAAAACAACCTTACCAATGAATGTAGGTTACCTGATTGAATGAATGAGTTTGCTGTAGCATGTGTGCACTGAGAATGTGGATGTAAACTGTGAGCAGTTCAATCTCTCCCTCTAGTGGATATTTGCTGTTAATGGTGCTTCAACAAATTCATAATCAGAGATTATCAGTATAAGTAGTTTTTACAGTTGGATTAAAAGAATGTATTTAAAATTGAGGGCATCATACCCAAGCCCTATTTTATCATCAGCTTGACAAGATAATATCCAAACATCTCCTGTCAAAACCAAAAATGTTCAAATCTTTATGGTCTCTTTGGATAAAGCCAGAACAATTTGCTCTTTAAGTCTTCGTCACCGGCCCTGCTTCACTCCTAAATGGGACTGAGAGAATTCATCCATCTATAATATAATGTTTGACAGTGGTGGTAGATGATAAGTGGCCCCTGATGGAGGGAGAGAGATCCATGTGAAGTAAACACCAGTCAGAAGGTCTGATGGGAATCCTTCCTGTTTGACCATGCTAGAGTTTCTCAATCAATTTGTCTCTGCTCCCTTTGACCCAGATCAATTGCCATCATTGGAGAAGAAGAGATAAAAGAGAAGAGTGAGATCATCTCAACTCACAGGGGAAAATGTGTCTTTTTGGCAGTGTGCCCTTTTTTGCATATGGTAATCAATTTATTACAACAAAAAATAAGAAACCGGCTTTTACATTCTCCTTCTGAAGACGTTCTGTAGTTTAAGAATTTCAAAGAAATACACATATAGTATGCACATGCATTGACACGCTGACAAGGACATTTTCCTCCTCCTCCTTTGCTCTGTCTCTTCCCATTCCAAACAAGAGAACAAATCTGTCTCCTCTGTGTTCTAATATATGTGCTTCTTTCAATTTAAAAAAAATAACAACAACAAAAAAAACAGATGATCATTACTTTACCTCAAAATGAATATTTAATGGAGCACACGCCCTTAAAAAAAATATGAAAAATGAAATCTCAGAGACAGGCAGAGACAGAGTGGGCTAAAAGGGAGGATACAAAGCGCTTAAGCCTCCTCGTCATTACGATGGCCCCTGGTACTCAGGGCCACCAAGGAATCCCTTAATTCCTCCAGCATTATGCGCTTCAGACTCTTTCATGTCCCCCCGTATGGGAGACAGCGTCTGTGGATGGGGGGTAGTGGGGGTCGCTGGAAAAATTCTAATATGTCTCTTGCTATGAAAAAATATGCACATACATTTAGCATTTAGATTCTCCAAGGGCAGAACAGAGGAGATGGGCACATGTCATATACTGTGTGTATGTGTGTCTGTATGTGCATGTCCTTGTGTATTTATGCACATATGTTTGTGCAAAGGGGGCCTTTCTTAAATGGTTCAGTCTTTATGTCTCCTAAGTTTGTGTTTCCGCCCCGTGGTTACCATAGCAATATTAATGATTTGGCTCCTCCACACTGGAAGCAGGAAAGGTCATGTGTGCTCCTCAGCCCTACTTAAAATATACTGAGCTAACCTGACAGGTAGGCTATTGGTTACACTGATGGAGTGGTTGACTCATTGGCAGAGGTTAACTGGTTTCCTATCTGGCTGACTGAGTGACTGACTGGTTATTTGAAGTTGAGGCCGGCTGCTGGTTCGGTGGCTGTGTGGGAGCAAATTAAATGACTGGTCGACGTGTTGGCATGTTGACTGGCTAACCTGATGAGTGGCAGGCCGACTGGATAGCTGACTGGCTTGTTGACTGACTAAAGGATTAGCCGAGTGTCTGATTGACTTGTTGGTGGAATGACTGTCACTCTGACTGACTGCTGAGATGCCCGTCTGCTTTTTTTGGCCGACCGTCTGAGCGGCTGGATTGGTGGTTGTTTGTCTCCCATGGCTGTAAAAGTGACTTGGTTGGTGGCTTGCTTGCAAATGCACAAAGCAAGAAAGGCAAAAGTAAGTCATCTCAATAGCTAGTCGTTAAATACAGCGGTAATGATCTGTAAACAGCAGCAGCATTATTTCATTTTTCGTTAATGATGCATCCACCAATTAGGTTTGCCGTAACAAGGACTGTAACCTCTCCTTAATTGTGTTTCTCTTTATTCAGCAACACTCAGGGGATTGTTTTGCTCTTTATTTGTTGCACTAATACCCTTTGTTGTAAGAATGATTAAATGAAGACATTATATATATTAAAACAGCATTTGTTTTCAACCTACAACTAGTTTTTGTCTTAACAGTGAGCATCTTTCTTTCTTATTTTTCATCTGTTGTCCTTCATTTAGCTGTATCCTAGTTACATCATCCATGTTGGTCTTCATTCATGCATCCCATCATCTAACTGTTAAATGCAAAATGATATGCTTCTTATTATACAGACCTGTTGGAGTAATGTTCTTTCAATGCACTTTTACACCAACATAAGAAGAGCTTCTGCTCCAAATTGTTATTAAAACCACCCTCCATGTTACGTTTCTATTGCAGGATAATAGAATTCAGAGCGACTGTAATTAGTCGCAGACAGAGAACTGGGACAGGCAATATTTCACTATTGTGGCCACAGGAGGGCACAGCAGGCTCATCTCTCACCCTGCTGCTTTATTAAGATGGAAGCAACTCCAAAGGAGGAATGATCTGTGAATCTCTTCCTTTCTCTCCCTCTAATTCCGCATGTATCTCAAACCTTTGTTGAAATCTCTTCCCTATTTAGACGTGTTCATAATTAATTACACAATTTGGGTTTGTTATTCACAGACACACACACACACACGGTTGTGTTCCTCACTGCAGCTGAAGACTTCATTATCTGTGGAACCTGCCTCTCAGATTCTCCACAGGCTTTCTGGGTTTGCCTCATCAGAAGTCTTTAAACACTCACCGTCTATTCAATAATAGCAGCCGCTCTTTTCTCTCTGAGTGATCACTGATTATTAGAGGATTCACTTTGATTGACGACATTGTGCTTTTAACTGGGGATGTAGATACGTATTGATGCTGTCAGATGAAAACATTTTGAATTTAGTAGTCTGACAGAATCAAACAAAACTGATTCAGCATCTCTTTATTTTATGTGGCCGGAACACAAAAAAAATGTGCCGAACCCAAAACAGGAGGAGGGCTGCCTCAGTGTTTTTATTTGGAAGTAAATCAACGCACAGCAATAAAATTACTCATGTTGTTAAATTGATATTTTTAGTTTTCTAAAGTGGGTCAGGGACAGACATTTGAAATGTAATCTAGATATATGACACAGCAGTGTAAGGTAGAGTCTTTCTGGACATGCTCTTACCAAAACCCTAAAATAGTTGAAAAGAATGATGATTCCAACTTTAACATTTTGCTCCCAGATTCCAGATTGATTCTGTCATCTAGCAGCCAGCGGTTAATACTCAAACTAACAATGTCACTTTTTTTTCCTGAAACGTACTCAAATATGCAAAAAAAAAAAGATGAAATGTAACTTGCAGCAAGAGGAAATTACTTCAACTAACAACTTTATTTACGTTGAACCTACTTCCACAACTCTTGTCTCCTGCCACGACGTAATTATAATGTGATTAATTTTCTCAACAATAATGACATTTTTCATGACAGAATTTTAAGTAAGGGGAATATGCAAAACATTATCATAACACTTCCTATTAAGTTGTTTGTGTCTGTTTGTTTATTCAATTAAATATTAACAGCCTGTGACTAAAACTGATTAGCAGTTAATTCTCTCTCACAAGTGGTCTTAGAGATCTGGAGGATACGACAAACCAGACGTGTCAGGAAAAAAAAAAATAACAACAACCGCGTGGTGACGGAAGGTAGTTCTGCGTGAGTTTGTTACTGTGGGGAGAGCTTTTTCAATTACTTACGTATTTATAATGAATAGTGTTCCTTGCTGTTTTTACAAGATAGTCTTTATATTTTTTAAGAGTATAAAAAGATTTGGGTTTACTGTTACACAACATATATATAAATATGGCCTTTCCAAAGCACCCTGCACACATTATAAACACTGTATATTTAAAGCTGCAGCACAAAATATTCTAAGTGTAGCTTGTGCACGTACGCTGCATTGGGAGATTCATGCATTGGATAGCTCCTGCTACATATAGCTCTCCTGAATGCAAGGAGTGGACATGTGTAGAGCTTATTCTCATTACAGCGCTCATAAACATTTGAAGCATGCATGATGTTCTGCCATTGGTTTGACAGTCTAACAAACTGGACTTCCCCGTATATTTACTGTACATTTTGAAATATGCAAGGTGGCAGAGCTGTGGCAAATAGTGCTGGGATGCTCTGGAAAGTTGTGTCCTGTGAATATGAAATGAGCCCATATCTGATGGCCACGCTTTCAGTTGTGACACCCGTCTTTCTGAACCGGACTGAACTTAATGTGCAGGTACAGCTGAACATCAAAAACCTTTGCATACATACATTATTAGACTGTCCTCATAAACCGTCTTGGTAGGGGTTTTAAGTCCTAATCTAGGTAAGCAGGTTTTTATTTATGGGTATGAATAATTGAGCATCTATTAGAATATCCCTCACTCATGCATTGATGGAGGTACACATTAATATTTTAGAATATTAGTGAGACCTGGCCTTACAAGTCTTCTGTCTATACCATTTAAAAGTCCATTTTTTTCCTGACAGGTCAGCCTCATGTCACTTTAAAATGTGCATTTGAATGACCATGGTGACGAGAACATTAGTGAAATCTGCCTTTACATGACATCTCCAAAAAGACCAGCCTCATATCACAGTAATTATCCATCCAATGACCACGAGTAGGTTCGAAGAGCAATTTAGAAGTTTTTTTTTTTTTTTTTTAAAGAAAAACACAACAGTATATCCTAAAACTCTCAGAAATTATGCTAAATTCACTATTTGTTAAAAGCAAATATCCTCTGCAAGTAATCTTGTTGGTGGGTGATGTATTCAGTATTTAATCAAGCTGACACACAGCACAAATATACAGGGCAGACAGTTAACTTCTCAAATTGCATTAAACACAAATTTTCTAAATTTGAACTGATGTTGTTCATCTAACAACTAAATGTTTTCTTATATACATAAGGAACTTGTTTCCTGTCCAATATGGATCAGATTCAAACTAAATGGTGCTACCAAGATATCACATTAACATCTACTGCATTTAAATCTCCATTGTTTCGGATGCTGCCCGCTGAAACACTTAAAAAAAGAGAAAAGAAAGCGATACGTTCATGCACCCTGAGAACCCAAATCTACGATGAGAAATGGAACACTGACGACAACAGGTGGTTTTATGATTGTTTATATGAACAGAGAGAAGAAAGAGATTTTAATAAACAAGATTTTCATGTACATGTGTCTTCCAGTGTGTTTAATGAGTCCAAAGATGCCGATACAAACACGTAGTGCAACTCAACATCGCGCAGACGCCACCGACTGTTTAGTGAGCGAACCCTTGTAGGTTACAGCCACGATGAAATGTGTAGAAACGTTGAAAGCCAAATCAATTCCCACATTTGCAACAGGCTGTTGAGGTGCTGCTCAAAGTATTTTTAGATATTTGAGAAAACTTGGGTAAAAGTGGAGAAGGCTGGCAGACGGAATCTGGAAACAAAAAAAAATGTTGAATTTCTTTCTGTATTTTTAATGTGTCACAAAAAAACCTGTGATAATAATTTCTTTCCTTCAATTTTCAATGAGTTTTTAATTTGAAACATCATTCAGTCGATATTGCAAAACAACACATGAGGACGTTTCGCCATATATATTTAAACATATTGGCATTTTTAAAAAATATGCTACAAAAGCAGATCTTTCAAACACTGTGTGAATTGTGCATTTCTGTGCTGTTTTGATGTACACGCTGTCCCCATAGGGAACCTATGTGTCTGTGTGTCCCTTTATTTGCACAAGCCTGCATGTGCATGATTACAAGCAGGAGATGTGTGACTGTGTGTGTGTGTGTGTGTGTGCATGCTTATGTTTCCGTACCTGCGTGCATGTGTGTGCGTACGTATATGCCTCTTTCATGTGTGTGAGAGATGGCAGCTGCTGTCACCCAGTGGGGCTGACAGTAGTTAAAGACAGTAAAGCTGTATGTGTAACAGGCCTGCTGTCACTTCCTTCCCTGTGTTATTTTACTTCTCTCTAATGGGCTTTATTTCATTGTCAGCTGGCAGTCTACCTCCTCCTCCTTTTCCTCTTTCTTTTCCTCCCTCGGTTCCCTCCTTCCTCATTTTCTCTCTCTTGACACATTACAGGCTGCCTTTGGAGAACAGCAGAGGGCCAGAGACCCCCTGCCAGCCATAATAATGTGGTAAAACAAGCCGACAGGTAGAGTGTGTGTGCGATGATGTGCGCGCACGTGCGCATTTGTTTAAGTTTGCGAGTTCACAGGCATGCATGTGTGCATCAATGTGTGTGTCCGTTCTTGTCTCCATGCACATGCCATGCATATGTCTTCGTCTGTGTGGCTTTTTCTGTGTCCTGGAAAACCTATCAAAGTCCTCCCCATTAAAAAGCCTTCTGTGGCACATTATTAGCCCCCGTTACAAGGGCAATCTATCTAAGCTCAAGCTAAAGGGGAAGGAGAGAGGAGGAGGGCTGGGTATGGAGTGGTGGGGGAGATTCCTGTCAGCTCAGAGAACATTAGCTGTCCCAGAGTGCTTGTAGCCGCAGCAGGTGTGCTGACCCACCAAGACCCATCAACCCCCTGCTTCCCTCACATACACCCACACACACACACTCGCATCTCAGCTGAGGAAGCACAAACACAACATTTCTGACTGTATGCACACATATATATGTGCAAATGCTTGACACAATATGTAGCTGAAAAAAATCACCGTCCACAAAACCACCCATTGAGAGAATAACGATTCAAATCACTTGAACAGAGTTGGAGAAAATAATAGGAGAACCGAATATTGCTACCTTATGATATGAAAAAAAAAAAAAAATAGGAGAAAAAGAAGAAGGAAACAAATAAACCTTATTAATAGATGTGATAATTGTGAATTAAGACATTTTGAATGAGGAGTGTGTTTCTAAAAACCCATATTGCCATTTCATTCCAATATACTTGAAACCTCCTAACGAATGATATTTTAGAAATCCATGGAGATGCATCTTTTCAAAACTGCCTACAACTCATATTACAACTCATACCCTTTTTCTAAATGCTCCTTTTCCCATTTTATTTATTTTTTTGTGTTCTTGCCTACTTTGCAAAGCATCTCTGAGCGTCTTGTAAAGCGACAAATAAGTATTATGTATTATTATTATTATTATTCATATGATGTGGGAGGAATCGGCTCAGAAATTATAACCCAAGTAGAAAAAACTTTAAATCCAAAATGAGATCGAAAGAAGTCGTAATAGATAAATTATTACAAAACCAGAAGAGCAAAATTTGCTCATAAACTCTGAATATGCGGCTGTGTGCTCCAAATATGAGAGAAGTGACAATTTCCCCAACTGCGGACTGTCCGCTGATCCAACTCACTGTAAACCCTGAGCTGTCTCTGTCTCTGCAGTCTATTCCTGCCTGTACTTTTACTGTAACATGCAGGTTCTAATCTAACGCCCAGATCTCTCCTATCGAGTGATTTTCATTATTCAACTCCTTTTTAAAAGTTTGATACTAAATCTTGCAAATTGTCTGAGTGGTTTCCCTGATCACGAGACTCCTCTGTTCTGTACAGGACAGGCGTTTGTCACAATCTGAGATTAGAAAGAGAGAGAGAGAGAGAGAGAAAAGAACAATACACAAAGACACAAATTGAAATTTCCTGTGTCAATGAATTATTTGGTGGAGCTCATATTCACCTTGACTGCACTTGGCACAGCTCATATTTACCACAGCTCTGTGCATTTACCAGCTTTCTGTTTGACCACCTCATTTGCTTTGGAAAAGGTCTGAACTGGAAAAGTACAGAATAGAAAAGGTTAGATTTTTTTTTTTTCGATTCAAAATTCCATTTGTATTGCTGTTTAAGTCTTTTTTTTTTTTTTTCATGGCACTTTATTTGCCTGGCTTTTACTGTCTGCAACCACTAGCTCATTCTGAAGGAAAGAGATGGGTGGGGTAGGGTGGATGTAGACAGAAGAGGAGGTGGGGAGGTGGGGGGTGAAAGATGGATGTAAATGTGGAATAATGTAGCAGGAGTGAATTTGCATGGTCAAGTGTCAAAAAAATGAAGTCTTCCCCTGAGCCTTGTCAGGAAAAATAACATAAGTGGCGCGCTCCAGCACTGGCATGCCATTAGCGGTTAGTTCTGCCTGTCATCAGTCACTGAGAAGAAGAAATGGTCGTCATTATCTCCAAAAAATGGACTGGGAAAGATGGATACACCCCCCTTCTCTCTGTGACAACAAGGCATGTGCACATACAGTATGTGAATGTGCACACTCACACATATAAGCACGTATAAAACACATATAAGCCCACAAAAGCAGATACACCTGCATGTTTGTGTGTGTCGTACGTGTGAGGTGCGTTTTAAGACTATGTTTGAGACTATGGACTTTAAGCTCAGACAAAAATAAAGTACAATCTACTGTAATGCACCAAAGACATGCACACAGCAACCACACACATTTTTTTCTTTTCTTTTTTTTCTTTATTTTTTTTTTATAAACATACATTTGAAGAACAATATTGCTGGGTAAATAACAAAATAATTAAATCAATCAAAACTTTATATTATTTGTGTGCACCATTAGTACAGATTACATCATTTCAATGTGCTTTACAGATGTCTGAGGTGCTGATAATTAGAAAAAATGATGGGAAATCAATAATATAAATAATAAAATACTCATTTTAAAATCAACCAAATAACAAAAATTGAAAAAATCTATCTGAAATTGACAATAGACTATAGCAAATAAAGTGACAAGGGGATTCAAAAGTGAACAGTGAAAACAAACAAACAAACAAAAAAGGGCCAGAACATCTATGTTTTTACATTGCATCACTGCATTTTGCTAAAATCAATAGAGAAAAAAAGAACATAAAAGTGGTATCAAATAAAACATATTGTCACAATAAAATATAATAATGGCTTTAAACTCCTCATAACATGTAGGTTTCAAGTTTGTATTTAAAGATGCCAGCACTTGTGTCTCTTTTGTGTTGTTTTTTTCTTTTTTGTGTGTATGCACATTTTGAGATTCTCAGACTGAAAATTCAATTGTGCCACCAAAGCTTTTTGTCCTGCAGTCTGAAACAGCTAAGAGTCTTGTTCGTAGACTGGAAGTACGTCAGACAAGAAGGCCTGTTCAAGCTCCGAATAGAGACCGATGATCTCTTTATCTCCTAATTTCAGGAGGTTGTTTATTGTTTTCTCTTTATGAAGACTTCATGCAAGGAGGGGATGCATTTGGCAGTGCAGTTATATACACATGTATAGATCAGCGAAAGTAAAAATGGTGTAATACCTAATGCAACATAATAACACTTGTCAGTCTGGTCGGGGCGGCTGTGGCTCAAGTGGTAGAGCGAGTCGGCCAATGATCAGAATGACGGCGGTTTGATTCCACCCTGTAACCTGTGTCATGGTCGTTGTGTCCTTGGGCAAGACACTTCACCCACCTTGCCTGGTGTGTGTGCGTATAAATGGATTGTTTGAGGTGGTGGTCCGAGGGACCGTAGGCGTAGAATGGCGGCCACGCCTCTGTCAGTCTGTAGCTGTGGCTACAATCGTAGCTACCACCACCGGAAAGAATGTGTGTGAATGAATAATTGACAGTGTATTGAGTTACTCCTTGAGTTAGAAAAACGCTATATAAATCTGATCGATTATAATCTGTTCATATCTGTAAAGAGAGAGTGAAGCGTATTCCTGGTTAACATATGCAAAACAGTGAACAGTACCAGCTGTTCTCAGAAAAGGTCTAAAACGTCGATATGTGGACGACTGTGAGTGGAGCCATGTATGCAAACTAAAGAACCTGCAGACTGAGCCTCCAGTGTGAAGACTGGAGATGAAGCAACTCCTGCCATGGTAGCTTTTGAGCAAGTTAGAAACACGGCAACAACCATTTTTCAGGGGTTCAAACCATTTGCATTCGATTTACCAACTTGTATTACTACTTTAGGATGTTTCTCTATTAAGAATTTGAATTTTTCAGCCCATTTGTTGATGGGATCGCTCCAGGAAAGCAAAAAAAAGTTCTTGCCAGATTCAGATTGTGTGCATACCGGTAAGGCGAGTGATCAGAGCACCACCTACCTGTGTAGGGGAAGTTCCTGAGATGAAAGCGTACTTCATTCTCTAAGCATTCTATGTTCAGCTGGGACTTCGTGTAACCATATTTACAATTTACACACCACTGATCTCCAAATGGATGTTGAGTACAATTAAAACCAGGAGCCAATCGGAGACAGAAGTTAAAGCTAATTGTCGTCAATCTTCCCTTCTATCATTACTCGTAACAAAGGCTGTTTGCAGGAGAAGATATTAATGGTTATTTTGAAACGATAGCTCCATTTCTAGTCATATAGCACCCATTAGCATGTTATATTACGTTACTGTTACCCCAACAGGTGAGGAACAACAGACGGGCAACATAATTAAATCCGCTGCATGTGGAGAAAGAGGGAAAAGGATGGCGGATGAGGATTGAGTACAAATGTGAATAAGAAGAGTCTTACGTTTCCTTTGATATGCACACACAGACACATGCACACTCATTATGGTTCAGTTCACTGCAGGAAAGAGGCTCTGGCAAGCAATTATATAATAAGCTTAAGGACCATAAAATCTGCAGCAGCAAGGACAATTAGCCATTACATTCCATGGTACTGATAGCCACACATTGGCTTTTGAAGATAAAAAAAATCCTCTCACTGTTACATTGTCTGGACACCATGTTGAATTGTTTTAACAAGCGTCGACAATTCAATTATTCTTAGTTTTATTTATTTATTTGTTGTTTTTTGTTTTGTTTTTTTTAACAAAAAAAAGGGAGGATATCTCCGTATTTGCATATTGTTACAATCACGGGCATACATTCAACTAAATCTAAGACAAGTTTACTTTGTTATGCAGCGGCTTTGTGCCATCGCTTTAATTTGTCCTTGAAAATATTGCTCTTGACATTCAAGAATGCAATTTCCATGTGGCAATGAGACAGGCTTGGGTAACAATAGAAGAAAACGGAATATAGGTATGTATTAAGGAAAAGTCCATGAATTTTAAGACAGGGAATATATTGAGAAGCCTGGCACCAGACAATGAGAGAGAGAGATAGAAATTGAGAGAGGAGGAGAGAGAGAGGGAGAGAACAACCGAGCAAGAGATCAGCATGGCAGCTAATGTAATGAATAATATCTCAAGTGTAAATCCAGCCAATTGAACCCAGGGCTGCCTTCTCCCTCTAGCTAGGCTAAATGAGTTTCCATGGGAATGTGGATGAAAGGAGCGCAGACGTCTAGGTCAGGCATATTGGAGAGGAAGAGGCAGAGAAGGGCTGGGAGTATGAAATAGAGTCCTCAGGGTCTGGTTTGGAGAGATTTGCACTTGTGCTAAGCCACTTCAGATGTGAGTGGAGGGTCTAACAGCCTTAGACTTGAGCATCAAGGTATGTGTGTAGGTCTGTTGTTGAGCTGTGTAAGCACTGAGGGCAGAATATGTCCCAGAAGAGGGGGGGGAAGAGAATTTCATACAAGTTATGCCTTCTGTGTTCAATTCAACATATTTATGGTGAATGGCGGCCGAGCGCAGGATGTGGTTGCTGTCAAATCAGGAAAGAGATACAAGCCTCTGCTTCATACACAATGCACAGAAAAAAAAAATGCACCACCACAGCTGTTAAACCACCACACAATAAAAAAAGGTTTCAGCTCTTCCTCTTTTTCGCCTCTCCTAATATCGTCCCCCATGCTTGATTTAATTGAAAGCGCGCAACGTCTCCCCTGCTAGGAACCTGTCTGCAGCACTTTAGAAGCTGTAGTGACCAAGTTCAAAGTGACACATCTAAGACATGTGAGCTGCACATTACCTTGACATAGTTGGGCTGTAGAAATTAGCTGCTGTCTGAATTATTAAAATAACAAGGGACATTTCATGTGATTGGACAGGGAGACATACCCCACCCCCGTAATTCTAATTGTCCACTTTAACGAGTTTCTTTGAGCCTTCAGCATCAGTCAATGTAAAGTAGTGGTTTGCAGATTTCCTCACTCCCATTAGGGAAAAGGAACGAGGCATGGCTGTCCACTGAGCCCACCTCATTTATTATAATGACCTGCCAGGCCCAGACATGAACATGTTAAAGTTATAGGAGAGTGGGACATGACAGGTGCACACAACCTTGTCAGATCTGCGTTGGTCTAGTTATAGCATAAAAATCCTCCACTTGAAAAAGATCGACAGGTAGATGGGTGGCGGCATGTATCTCACTGCACGGAGAAGGAGACCGCTGACTAATTGTTGGATTCCTAATATTGCAAATATTAACATGCAGACATAAGTATGCAAAATATATGTAGATTAGGATTTTTTTTTTCTTTTCTAGAGGGTTGAGTTTTAAAAATATTCAACTGCAATTATATATTACTGAGTTTGTAATCATGGATTGTATTTGATTTTTTTACCTCATTCAATGTAAAGAATACATATATGTAAATACAATCATGCTTGAGGATTTGAATGCACATAAAGACGAATAAAATATCTGGGATAACTCCAAAAATGGCAAATTCTATTTACTTGTTTCAAGAGAGGCTCTGTTTGTCAAGGAATGTCTTGGTGATTTTTTTTAATTATTTGTTTCTCAATTTTGAGTATATTTAAGTGCCAAGGATTGTAAGACACCGTTAACAAAGTAAAGCAATCCTCTCAAAATTTGGGAGCTATGGATTATTCAATATTAGTTCATATGTTGGAAAATTTCTGTTCCAGATGCAACATCTGCAGCATATGAAGCTACCCAATGTCCAAAGTACACAAGTATCATAATCCACTCATCAGAAGTGCAGGGCAAACAGTTATTATGTCAGGTCAATAAAGACAAACATACTTTAACTGTCATCAAGCCTCATATGAGAACAAAAGGCTCCTGTGTTTAATGGAGGCCCAGCAAACTGTTCTGTAATCCCTATAAGATCTAAGTAAACAAAATGTAGGTCTTCCAAGGCTGCATAATGGAGCTCTGCCTTTACATTCACCCCTGGTCTTAGACTACTGTTCTCTGTTAGCGGCCTAATGCTATGTAAAAGACACACACAAATACAGGAACACTTTGAGTTTCTTTTTTTTTCCCCTCCCAGAACTAACATCCAAACTGGACTCTATAATCCTCTGCCATTCTTTTAATCATCTGACACCCAGAGAGGGCAATATCTATTTTCATCTCGTCCTGATAGGATCTCTTTAGGATTTAAAGAGGGGCCTCAGCATGCTGCGCCCAGCAGCTCAGCTGTGATCTGGGGCTTTGGGGAGTTCTCATTAGGCGTTAGCGGCCCCCAGATCGAAGAAACCCAGTTCTGGCTAGTGGATTTTTAATCCTCCTATGGCCTGTGTTGGGAGATGGAGTTATTTAGAGCCCTTTGATTAGCCTCACAACTGCACTTTGATTAAGAGAACTTCTAAAGATCGAGCTGCTGGGCTGTGATTTGGAGGTGGTGGAGGACGTGTGTGGAGATGGCAGTGTGTTTGTGTTATGTGTGAGTGTGAAAATGGACATACAGTATTACGTGGACATCGTGAGAGTGAGCAAGCACTTCACCATACATAGGTATGATTGGATTAGGTTTGTCTGAGAGCATTTGTACATGCTTGTGTTTCTCTATTCTATGACCATAGTGATAGAACATGTTTAATGGTTGAGAGAAAGTAGAACCATGGAGATAGTAAACTAAAGAACTGTCCACTGTCCAGGCTCTGCAATGACCCTTTTGAAGCTGAAAGCCACAGCAGACAAAGACAGATTGAAAGACAGAATGACAAAGACACACAGACAGAGAATGAGACAGTGATGGGTTATGGACAAGGCCAAAAAAGAAGTTTTAATGCCAGCAGCAAATTGATATTTGGTGTCTCCTCTGTTCTTTGCAGATTCAAATCACTAGGTAATAAAGCCAGACCGAACTGACAGTGTCGGGTTGAGAGTGGTACCATCCAGGGCCAAGGCTGCCCTTCAGATGTAAAGGAGGGATTGAGGCGTGCTTTGTACTGCTATAGTTGTCTGGGCCTTTTGAAGTGACTGTACTAAGATCAATGGAAAAATGAAAAGCAGAAAAAGGGAAAGTTCATG
Organism: Stegastes partitus; assembly: GCF_000690725.1. Classification (NCBI taxonomy): domain Eukaryota; kingdom Metazoa; phylum Chordata; class Actinopteri; family Pomacentridae; genus Stegastes; species Stegastes partitus. The sequence continues at coordinate 237,609 of NW_007578735.1, forward strand.
TTTGATATGCTGACACGTTTGTCTGAAGCCTCTAAAAAAAAAAGAAAAAAGACACAAAATACACAGTTGCACACAGGTATGCACACCCATTCCTTTACACTTACAGACACACCGAAGCCGGGCAGTAGCGCCGTGATTAGTTATGGACATGTTCACACTATTCCATTGATTTTTGTATTCCTCAAAATGTTAAGTGTCTGCTCTGCTGCTTTGAGAGCCGGAGATCTTTTTTTAGGGGACCCAGTTTCACAGAAAGAATGATCAATGTGAAAAGTGTAGTGTTTTTTATTGGTATACTCCAGTCGGTAGATTTAAACTTTTAGCCAGTTAGGGTTGTCTGAACCTTTGTTTTTTGTTTCTGGGACACTTTTTGTGGGGTAAAAAAAAAACATTATTATTAGGGTAGCTACTTGTGAGTGGCTCTGAAAAAAAAAAACTGCTGTGCTGGACTTGATGTTGATTGGTTAAACTTGGAGAGGAGCAACATTTTTTCTGTCCTCCCCATGATGTCCTCATTGGGTTGCACTCTCTTCCTCTCTAACATTGGCATCATCAATGTAGAATTTGCCATTTAGGCTAACGAGCTGTTGGAAGCTGTTGGATCCTAAACTGCAATGGAAACAGAAAGGCTGGAAGGGCTGATTATGGGACCATTTCTGTAAATGTTTGCACCACCTACTCCAGGTTCCTGCAGTGGAAAGCTGCCTTTTGTTTCCCATTTTCACAGCAATGTGTATGGCATTAGTGTCACTGACTTTACCTTCGAGCAGGAAATTTGCATGGATCTTTATGTGGTTAAAAAAAAAGGGTTGTTAATCTTTTTATACCAAGAGGTTCGCTATCTTAAAGGCACACAAATCCTTCAGAACTTGATATATCCCACTGTTGAAGTTATATTTAAGATGTTGGATTCTACATTGCACATATCTGAAGATTATGACTATTAAACACAGCTGATACCAACGCAGTATGTAGTTTTCTACATGCAATTCTTTGTTTTTACAGTCAAATGTGTTTTAAACTTAAGCATCTGGTAAAAAAAACAAAAAAACAAAAAAAAAACACACACATTTTGTCACTGAAAGGTTAGTGTGTGTCTAACTCTGTTACGTTACACCATAAATCAATATGCAAGTTCTGAAATTCAAGCAGTGTTGCTGCTGTAGGCTTACATGAGCTCCAGACCAGTGCTGGAAATTGGCTCTTAATCCTACAAATTAAATATGAATCATGCAAAACCTAGACATCATGAAAAGGACAAAGTTCTGTAATTTAAAATGTTGCTGATGAGGCATCTCTGAAGTCTAAATTTTCAGAGCTTGCAGCAAACACAAAAATGCAATTTTGAGTCTTTGCAATGGTTGGTGTGAAGCATTCAAGGTGATTTTATACTGAAATGCTCACACTTTAGTCGGAGTTTATTGGATGTTTATCGTCTCATTTGTTGTGACTTGTCATTTTGACCTGTTAAAAATGGGAACATACAGTATTATTAGACACAATCTTTAGTATATCTTTCTTAATCAGATACTTTTGAGGAAGATGCAAATGTTGTGAAACAAGAGTTATCGTATGATCTTGACTTAATGAGAATGTAGGAAAACAACAACAATCAGTGACATTAAAATAAATATATAATGCTTTGGAAAATGGTCCGCAAAAATATAATTTGGGCGTTGGTACAGCGTTTATTAAAGAGAAGGATCATAGAAGAAGCTCACTGGATTGGATTTCTCCCAGTGCACAGTCCTTTTTGTCTTTGTTAAATGTTCCTTTTATTTTGTAAGTCGATGTAAAGTTCAAGGTTTCTCCTGATCTCTTCCCAAATGAGGCTCTTCAGTGAGCAAACTATGCATAATTAAACAACTAATTATGCATAGTATTTACGTTTTTTTTAAAGCTCACTTTAAGTATAAAACATCCTGTTTTTTGTGTCACTAGATTTTGGCCAAAACAACAGCCAAACAGAGAGAAAAAAACACAAGGTCACAGACAAAGAATGAGCACAATTAGGATAAAAGCCCATCCAGTCTGGCCAAAGCCATTTAGCATTAAAAATAAAACAATGAGAAAGAATTTCACGGGGAGCAAAAGTGAATATAGTCTGTCTTAACAACTCCTCAGATGTATAGATCATACTCACTGCCTTCGCAGGGCTGAAAGTCAAGAGACACTTTGGTTTGTAGCGCAGAGATGTCACTGTTGTGGAGATATGAGGCTAAGTAGTGAGCAGGTCCTGCCACCTTAGCTTTGATTCCAAGGCTAAGTATGTACAGATATCTAAGGTGTTGACACTTCGCCCTCTAAGCCCTATTTCTTTTCCCTGGGATCAGTGAGGCTCACTGATAGCAGATTATCTCTGCGGCATTTTGTGGCCCAGTTGGCACCCTCATTTGTTATCTGCTCACAGATACACCGAGGTACAGTCTGTGTAGGTATAGAGAAATGTCAGAATAAAACATCTTAGACATATTCACTTCTTCTCTTTATTATTCGAGGTGACATGTTGGATGTCTGTGAAGTTATGAAGTCCAATAAAACCGCCGTCTGTACTTCGATGGAAACGCTCGTGGAAATAAAAACCTGCGGCCCGTCCACTGGTAGAACTGGGTCACGTTTTCATATAGGTTGGGAAGGTAAAATATGTGAATATGTGTAAACAAACAAACAAAATATGCCATTATGTTGTGTGTAATCCATGACTTAGGTAATTGTAATACAAAGCGTGATATATTTATTTATTTTATTTAAATTTTTTCCCCCCTACAAACACAAAGTAATGAGAAGGAAACTACAATTCAGTGACTAAACTATGAGGAAATATCACAGCCTTTGTAATTTCACCAATATATGAGGTCTTTAAGGTCCACAAACTTCACCAACCCTAAAAGAGGCAATAAGATTCAGCTTTGTGAAATGACTACGTTCCCCTTGATCATGCTTAACTTAATTCCAAGAATGTGAACGCAGGTGCTTCCCTGCAACAGCAACCTTTGCACCCCAAAATACCACAGCATCCATGGAATACTGCACCTGTTATCATGGAAAGGCTGAGTATCTAATCCACTCTTTCCCACCAAGGAGGGGATCTGCTGTGTAATACATTTCCGAAGGATTTACTGCCACGACTTTACTAAGTGTACCTGCGCTCTGGAGGTTGCTCCCAGTCCTCCCACACTTTATCAAGTGCGCCCAAACACATCGTACCACTTCGACTATGTCTGAACATTTTGTAACCTTTGATTCAGTCACTCTCTGGAGTTTGTACTCTATATTTTTCACAACTTCCTCTGTGAAGGATGAACAGCATGTTTGTACATCGGTAAAGTTAGTCTAAGATGAGAAACATGTCAGACCCAATTAAAAAGCAGCTCGCATGTCGCCTGACACAAAGTGACAGAATTCATATTCGGTAAACAAAAATAAGAGCATCCAAACATCCCAAAGTAGTTCATGCTAAATGTGTGTATGTGTTTTTTTTTTCTTTTTTTTTTTTTTGCTCACACTCTCTTCGATGTGTCCTCTTGCTCCTGTGTTACTTTGATATTGGTTGACTCTCTGGAGTGCTGACGAGCCTTTGATACTAGAAGGGCACAAAATAATATCTTCCCTTTGAAAAACAATTTCAGGGAGAGGGGATCAGTATAAATAGGCCTTTTTATGTGCACCAGGGGCCGATGTGAAACTGATGGGGAACTTGTGATAGGCTTTTTTAAATGGCAATGCAAAATTGATGAGTGGAGGGGCCTGGGCTGTTGTCGCGTGGATGGAGATGTGACTGCATAAGGACATCAAGGCCGGAAACACGCACACACACACATGCATGCGCGCACAACAACAACAACTGCGCGGATGCATGCAAATGCGGGCGCAAGGACGCACACAGGAACCCCACATGTGCACGCACAAGCACGGATGAAGGCGAACGCACACACTCTCTATTGGCTTTACACTTACACTCCAGTCAGGGCTGAAGGCTTAATCGAGATATGGAGGGAGCGCTCCAAAGGAGAGGAGAAGATGGTCTGACCAGTCGTCTCCCTTTCTCTCTCCACTTCATCCCTCCATCTCACCTTCTACAAGAGCCCGCTATCCCCCGCTATCTGTTATCTCCACACAGCTGCGCCGCTCTCCACCTTGTCCCCCTCCCCACCTACCACCACCACCTCCTCTTCCAATCTTGATGGGTATTGGGGAATGTAAGAGAAGAGTTTCCTGATAAAGCTGTCTAATGAACATACAGGAACTTTAGTAAGTTAAGCATCAAAACATCGAAGGCTGTTTGAACTTTGACTCCCCCTGCATTAGCGCGGAGTCCTTATCAGGCCTCTCGAGTGGAGAGATTAGCCACTTCCTAATGAAGTGGTGAAATCGTAAAGGTCTTACTCCAAGGCAGAGTGGATTGCTTCCAACATTTTTCACTCTGTTATCTCCCATACCCAGATTGCCATTGCAAAAAAAAAAAAAAAAAAAGGTAAGGTAAGGGTCCTCCCTTTTCCTCCCCCCTTCTTGGGATTCAGGTCACACACACACACACACACACAAATATGACATCAGATCATGCACAAACCGACCAAAAGTAAACAATTCTATCAAACTTGGAAGCACAGAAAATAACTTGTGTACGTTTGGGATTTACTGTATTTGTATATGATTGGGACCTTTTCTGTGGCTGCAGCTGTCAATGCAGACTTTTATTTTTTGACCCTAAGCAGTTGTTGGGAGTAAGTCGGGGGGGGTACATTATCTAAATGATCCCCTGTGTTTTAGTCAATCAGGGGTTCTGCAGACGACTTATAAATCTTACATGGCGCCTTCTTTCCGTACCCGGTGAGGTCAGGCTCGCATTGCATATTCAAAACCTCGCGTTAAGACACCCACCCTTCTCTCCCATCCCTTGTTCCTTTCGCAGCCCCAATCAAAACATACGGACGTTTCATCAACCATCAGATTATCATACAAATAGATGAGATTGTGATATATGCAAACGAGCAGAATGTGCAGCGATGATCTGTTGCATAATGAATGTGGTCTTTGTTTAACGGTCATCAGGTTTACCACATGCTTACATCTGTACCATTGTTGATGGACAAGAGGGACGTGATGATGATATTCTTGACTGACTTGCATGCCTTATTAATATTCTTGCGGGGGCCATCCAGTTTTAACCTTAATCAGGGGAAGTAGTTGAATACATTGTGTGGAAATGTGTTGAATTCATGTACCTGGAGAACTCGAAACTATAAACCTACAAACCTCAAACAGTTATGTTGTTTACTCTTTAAAATAGCGTTTACATCATCTGTTGCGTTTAATCGCCATGACAGACAGGGAACTTTCAACTTTTCTGACTTGAAGAGAAGAATAATTGCTGCCTATATCTATCAAATCTAATTATATTCCAGCAAATGATAGCAGAAAAAAGCAAACATGTAGAGTGAGAAACCTTTCTAATGTACCGCCCCACTTATTCGTACATTTTCGGTATAATGCATATTCTGGTTGATGCATTATTCACAAATTAAGAGCCAGAAATTTCAGGTTCCACCTTAAAAATCAAGCTTCCCCAACAGACGGCAGAGTGCGAGATACAAGAAGTGTTGTCAGCTCCGGCCAGTGTACAGTACAACATGCATCTCAATCCCTGTAATAGCACTCCTTATTCTGACACATGTTAATAATTGATTGTTAAGTGATAAGCCTCACTCAAGCATGAGAAATAGCCGAGGCCCAGAAATAAATATGAAAACCCATCGCAGTATAATTCATAAGGTTGTGTTCGATCAGTGTAGGCGTCTCTAAGGGTCCTCTATTATTCATAATATAGCCTAATATGCCGCATACTTCCTCTTTCTGACTGAGTCATTATGGCCTCTTCTCTTATGGGTAGATCCGCAGACAATGATTCGCCATGTAATTGGAAAATGTTGAGTTCAAAACCGCATTGTGATTGTTCTATAGTCCAAATATGTAAGGTCTTCTTAATTTAATTAGTTTTGGATAAGAAGGCTAATTTTTTTTGTAGTAACACCAGCCTGCCTCATTCCTTCTGGCTTTATAAGCTCCCCTATCATCATCATCATCATCATCATCATCATCACTTTGTTAGTTCTACTTTCACTTAGTGTGGGATTCTGTCTTCTTACCGTCTAACACGACACATACAAAGCATTCTGTTAGCACATATCTTGGAATAATGTTTTTTTTTTTTCCCAAGGATATACTACTTATCACCTCTCATTACACCAATCCTCAGGAGGGCTTCTAAGTTTGATTTGTATCCAATATCAAGAGGTGAACCCCTAATGAGATTTTTATGGACTTTTCCTTCTAACTTCATTAGGTTTTTATGAGTGAGGGCGGGCGGGGAGGCTCCCCATGAAATCCCCATATGCATCAAAGAGCGAAAGGACGAAAGGCCTGGATGGAGCTCGGCGAAGGATAGATGTGTAAGAGTGAAAACAGAAATTTTTCGTGGCAGGAGAGAAGCTCTCTCCAGAGACTCAAAGATAGCCCTGCGAGAGGCTCCCATCAGGCAGAAGCTGAGGAGCCTTAAGTGTTTTATACGAATTCAATACGGCGGTTAAAAATACCAGAGGGAATATCACATTCATATCTCTGTCGCTCGCCTCACTTAATACTGGGATGGTTGGCTGGGTGGATGGAAAGGAGAGGAGAGGAGCAGGGAGGAAAGGGGTTCATTTGGCCCTCGCTCAGCCTCTGCTGAGGAGGTGACAGTTAATTCTTGATGTAGCAGTCAGCAGCTGCTGGCAAACTCCTTTCTACACAAGCTCTTTATATAATGAAAGCATCCCACCGCATGCAATTACATTAAGACCAGTTTAGGCCAGTAACTGAGATGATATAGCCATTTTTCACAGTAGTTTGCTTAATTATCACATCCATCATCACAAGTGGATTTTTTTTCTTTTTTGTTGTTGTTACTTTGGTGCCTTCTTTTGCTGTTCAGCAGAGAATGCTTATTTAAGAAACGGTCAGAAACTACATTCGTAGAGGGGATGCAGCAAAGAAACACACCGGGAACACTGTTGACACACAAATGAACTTTTTTTAATTGTACGAGCAATTAACCCAATGTTTCGCTTGTGCGACCTGCACCAGCACAGGCTGCCATATGTGTGTAACTTTGATAGAATAGCTGGTCAACTGTGACTCAGCAATTATTTAGTTTAATGCTGAGATTTCACACTTTAAAAGTTGATTTTGACCTCTGCTTGAACACAGGGACACGTTCATTCACTTCATCAGCACGAGGAAAACAGTAAGTTATTCTAAAACTAAATGTTTGGGTTTCTATAAGTCACATGTTATTAATAGCACATAGATGAAAGCTACTTGCGGATGCTTATTAAATTTTTTTCTTTAACAATAAATTGCTGTTATTTTTGATGTAAGTGCTCAAACTTTCCTTTTTCCCTGTAAAATGTCCAGAATCTTTGCTCAAAAGGCACAAAACCCTTCATGTGCTCTCGGTGTAAACAACAGGGCTGTGTGATTTGAAGGAATCCTGGTAAAGATGCAGTAGAATAATACCTCTTGCATTTCTACTGATGTGCTAAATGGCCATGTTGTTCTAAGCACAGATCTCCGTTTATGTGTGTGTGTGTGTGTGTGTGTGTGTGTGTGTGTTTATTCACAAGAGAGCGATAAAATGCATTCGGAATCATCGCAGATTGCCTGGAAGCCTCACTTTTCTTTGTTTAACTCCCTCTATGGTGATTACACAAAAAGAAATGTAATCGGTCCGCAAGCATTGTGCCATTGTTTGGCTTTATCAATTAAATTAACCACCATTCCAAATCCTCCCATTGTGCATGCAGAGTGACTCTTATCAGCTACTGTATCATGGCAGTCAGGGGAAAATGAGCATTCCTTTCTGTTCTTCAACAATCTAATCGTGAAACAATACAAAAGACACTCTGCATTTCTGTTTTTGTTTTTTTTTGTTTTTTTTTTTTGCTTTTTCTTTCTTCTACTCTTCTCTTTCTTCAAGCCCGTGCACACAACCATGTCTTTTCCTTCCCCTCCCTCTCCTCCTCTTTAGCTGCTCTTGGCTGCTCTTCAGTCTCACTTAAACCCATTAGCTCTATTACTGAAATTATTTTCCTCCCCGTTCTTTGTGCATAGGGAGTGAATTTCACAGTTATCAGAAGCTGTGGAGAATAGGGAGGAATAGCTGTGAGTCACTGCTGTGTGTGTGTGTGTGTGTCTATGTGTGAGTGTGTTTCGTCTGTGGGCATTAGACTCCTTGGCTGCTCATGGTTGCTTCTTAATTAATGCTTCTTTGTCCTGGAGCAGTTACAGGGAGAGAGAGAGAGAGAGAGAGAGAGAGGGAGAGTGCAAGAGAGAAGCAGGGATGGGATGAAAGAGTCGTATGCATTGACCTCTTTGTGCCATTTGAGGGCAGTGCAGTCTCAGGGTTTTGGGTAAACACGCAGGTCGGGCGCATGTTTTGATCAGTTTTAACAAAGAGGATGATGTAAAAGTTTTACCTCACCTTTTCCTTACAATCTATAGTTTAAAGGAGGATGTAATATAGAGTGAGATTTTTTTTTTAATAACGCAGAGAGATACCAGGTTTGTGTCACTGTTTGTATAAATCAATGAATTATTCTGTCTTTGCCACTAAGTGCCTTGATTTGAATGCCTTCAATAGTGTAAATCACAAGTGATGCCTGCATAATATAATTTCGGGTTGTTTACAATGTATTTGCAATACAACATAACGTGCAATTTTATTTTGCCATTGGATTCGATCTACAAATATGCTAAAATACTTGATGATTGCGGGCTTTAATTGCAAAATTAAATAAAAATGACTGCATCACTACTTGGACAGGGAATCTAGAGTGTGCTTTGAGGCTTGTTTGCGGAATAATAATAATAATAATAAAAAAGTGGATTACTTTCTTAAACTTAGTGGTCAACATGTTCTCCTACTTTTCTTATGCTTTAGTTATATGAAAAATTATATAATTTACAACAATAATAATAATAATAATGTTGGAATAGTTATTCTGAATGGAATATAATGTATTCAAAATATATACTTTTAAAATTGAATTAAAAAAATCTGAATTTATAAGATTTTAACCTGTAAAAACAATATTATATTTATATGCATGCATCTCCAACTAGAGGCTGTCATCTATCCACATCAAATATTATTCTTGGCTCGACTGGCTGCTGTATTTAACATCGTGTTTTTGGTTTTCTCTAAGAGATTTCAAAGGATGTAATTTATTGGGATATTGTGTGCACATGTGGACATTTGAAGTGGGTACATTTCATATTTGCATTTTTATTTTAAATTGTCCTTGGTTATACAGAAATTTCGGCAGACCTTTTGACTTTGTTAACCCGCACACGCAAACTCTCTTCCCTCTCTCGTCATATCTGCGCTCCTTTGGCCTCCGAGCCAGCTCACTCCCAGTGTGCTCTGTGTAAAACAAAGGCAAATAAGCTTGACGGGTGAAAGAGGAGAGGAGCATGCACCGACATCAAACATAATGACAGGCCGGCCTTCAAAATAACTAGGTGCACAGCATTTTAAAGAACTTTTATAACTGCACTCGCATATGTATGTGTCAGCTTATAGTCTCACAAAGGACCATTTTTTGCTGTGGCAGCCTGCACATGCGGAAGCTTCTTGATAATAGTTATTTTCATTTCACGGAACCGCGCTTATGCTCTTTTACGAATAAAGAGATGACAGTGTCGCCACACTAAGTGGTGTTTTGGTGCCCGCAAGGAGAATCAGTGGTTCTGTGGATGTAGCCATTGCACCAAGTTTTAGGTTTTTTACATGATAACTGCCCTACTGTTGCACTGTTGCACCACAGTGTAAGTGTTTCAAAAACCCCGAAAGGAGGCTTATATTATATAATATTTTGCAAAGTTTTTTTTTTTTTTTTAATTTTTTAAATTTTAAACTGAAGTACACATATACAAACAACATTAACGCAGAGATTACACCCTGTAATTGGTTTACCTGGAAGCCCCATGCGGTGTACGAGGAAGCTTTACTGGATGATAAAAATACACACACAATGGGAAGAAAACTGACTGCAGCACACACACACACACACACACACACACAGTATATAGTGCATGTTTGATTGTACAGCATTGTATGATTGATAATGTGATCTAGTGATCCCTTCTGAGTTGTAGCGCAGGGCTCAACAGCAGCAATGGCTCCATGCTTACTCAACCATAACCCTGCTCTCACTGGGGCCCTCCTATATGTGTGAGTGTGCAGAAGTGCGTGTGCATTTCCAGGAGTGGTGGTTGTTTATATTACAGCATTTTGTGGAAATGTGACTACACCTTTATACAGGTAGAATATCTGTAAAAACTGTAATTTCTCCAAGACCCTTAAGTTTTATACCCACACGGTGAACGCCTTTTAAACCATTTCCCTGTCGCTGCTATTATCCACCTGAAAGCTCTGCCCTACAAAGTGTGAGTGTGTGTGTGTGTGTGTGCCTGTACATGTGTGTAACAGACAGAAAGAGAGCGCTAATTCCAGGCACCTCCTTGTCATTGTTCTGCTTTTAATAACACCTCCCTCCTTGGTCTCCAGCTCGCCCTCCCTCCGCTCCACTCTTTCTCCTTTCGCCTTCCTGCTGCTTGTTTCCTGTGACAGGGGAAGTGGCAGCTCCTGGCGACCCTTGAACCCTGGCCGGTCACTTAAGCAGATACGTGGGACGTTGAGGGCTTTGTTGGAGGACGACAAGGACTCGGAGAAAGCAAGGCCAGTCTTAATCAGATGAAGGAGGAAAACAAGAGGAGAAAGAAGTTATTGTTATTGAGACTTCAGATGCTGCAGGAAAAAAAAGAAGAAGAGAGAATTCCCAAGTGAACTGTTGGCAGCAGTTGCACACTAACAAACACAAGGGTGAAGTCAAATCATATTTATATTTGTATCAAACTAAAATCATTCTATGTATAAATTATAAGTGTGGAAGAAAGAAAAAGTATCCTGTAAAGTGTAGGAAGGTCACTACAGGGAATCACATGTGCACTATATTCCACAGAGATGGCTTGAAAATGTAAATTTGTATGAAGGAATAAGGCGGTTGTATGTAAATTATACTAATACTATCATAGCTTAAAATAAAACACCACACAAACTCTTAAAATTACAGCATCAAATAACTTGGTTATATATTTGCTGCAACAAAACAATCATTTAAATGTAAAATGTACCCAAATTAACAGACCTGAATTTGCCATCAATGACTTCAATACAGTGAAAATGTCCTCTGCAGAAACACACCACTGTCACTCACTGATTACCTCAATAATTTTATTCAAAAGGGACAGTACAGTCCCAGCATACCCTCATCATTCGCTGGATCCACTCAAACACCACCCACAGAATGCAAAACAACAGCTCACTATACACGCACCGCATATCATCAAAAACCTTCCTTTTCTTTTTTTTTCTTTTCTCCCCTCCTCTCGTACCGTCGCGTTGTTTTCCACGGGACCACATTGTCTCAAAGGCTCAGTTAATGAATTCCGAACAATTAGTGGAATTGAAATTTATTGACAGAACAGCAACGAGCCAGTCTGCCTTCCTGCCCGGCTGCGTGGCTCTCATTGTCCAGAGTGTTCGGAGCATATGCTATTGAGCTGCGCTGCTTGCTTGACAGCAAAGGGCTGGTTCAATTACATCAATTGCTTGATGACTGAGGAGAGAGCAGCGGGGCCATGCATGCTAGTTTGTGATAAGAGGGGAACTCTGCAGCGCCATGGCCCTCATTATGCAAGTCTGACAGTAACCTAGAAAACCTAGGAAATTGTACACAATACAAAGCATATGTTTCTTGTTTCTTTTGGGGAAGGAAAATTGATTCCAAGAAAGTAATGATGTAGACAATGCGAAGGCTGACCAAAGCCCTGACACGAGCTGATGTACTGTTTTGGGGTGTCTGGTGTATTCATGCCAATGGATATTTCTTTTTAAGTCAGCCACACTTTCACATTCTATTCTGGGTGGATAAAGAATGGAGGCGTACACAGCGAGTCACCCACATAATAACTACTGTGGGGTTTTAATGTTTTCGGTCTCGGATGATTTTAGATAAACTTGTTGACATGATGTGACAACCCACCGCTAAGTTTTCAACAGCGTTGTCAGATAAGGCTTGTGGCGAACTCGTCATAGAAAAAAATGCATCTAAATTAATTTTTTTAAAAGCCCTTTACGTTAGGGAGTACAATAATCCAAAACAGAGTTCTTGTTTTGCCTTTGTATATTATTGTATGTCGTATATGCCTGCACATATTGTGTATATCATGGATTAATTTTGTCCCAGAACAACCTGTCTTTGTCTTCTATCCTTTGTTCCCAGACAAAGACACAACACTGTGACATTCAGTATTATTTATGGCAGGCTTTGAATTGACTCCTCAGCCCAACGAATTGCAGTTAGCTAGTTAGCTACGAGCATTCTGTTTGTGTCAACAGCCCCCTTTGTGTGTCTGCGGTGATTTATTATGTAAAAGAGGGTTGGTTTGGGGGGGAGCGAGGAGGGTGACACTGACCTTCCTTTAATTAACACTGATGGAGACCAAGGTGAGAGGCAAGATGATGAAGATGGATCTTTCCACATAAATCATCCTTCCTCCAGGCTGGTGTGTGCGTATGTGTGTGTGTGTGTGTGCGTAAGTATGTGTTAACGTCATTCCTAACAGAAATAACCTTGTGGTTCACAGGTTAAATGAACGTTTGCGTAGGTGCAGAACCTCCATTATTTACCCCCAATGGGCTCCCCTTTGTGGTTATTTACTCAAAGGTTTAATTGATTAATCCCCCCACTCCACTCAATATCATTTTTTGTAATATTTTTAATGTATGTTTTCTCTGCTCCTTAGGGGACAGAAAGGAAAAAAAGAAAAAGAAATAAGCATTTTAAATGATAACCACACCGCTGGATTGGCTTGCGTAGCGTAAAACAGCAATATGTCTTGTACAGCAGGAATACAGGCTGCTTCTACACCTCCTGGGGCCTACACGCTGTGGGAACAATCACCTATATTCAGATTTTAAATTGTTTTCAAGGTGCATACATCACGATGCCAACTGTTGTTTAAAATAAATGTCATTGCGCTTCCATATACAGCTGACACAATATTCTGCCGGTGCGAAAAACCTCCCCGACATGGTGCAGAGCTAATAAAAGTGAAAGAGAAAACATCTGCTCAGGTGTATTTGGGAATTTAATAATGGCCCATCTTTTGTGGAAAAGCCCTCCTGATAGTCTGATTTGGATAAACCAATGTGTAATTATTCAAATAATGTGTCTCCACTTGCCTCCATGAATCCTGAAACACTCCAAAGGCAAATACAGGCCTTGTGTGATGCTACCAACGCTTATTCTTTTCTCCGGCCTGACTGGCTGCCACGCCCCTTCCCAGTCCCACCTCAACCCTTGATCTGCTTCTATGTTAACATTCACCTCTGACATTTCCTGAAGGTCCATCTTTACAGTCTCGGTACTCCACTTCTTCTCCAAACAGGATTGTAAAGAGAAACACTTGCATGCAAATAGTTACCAACATTCTTTCTGGGCCTACTGAGCAACCATCTTTTTTTTTTTTTTGCGCATTTACAAATTCCATTTCATGTTATAAGATATTAAATTATGTGGGAATGTTATTACGACAACATGCCAACATACAGAAATGTGAAGACTTGTGCTGCAGTTGGTCAACATGTTAGTTTATTTTTATTTATTTGCCATTTCCATAAATTTCCTGAGGGCAATTAGGCACCGTGCTGCACGCCGGTTGCCGAGGTTGTCACATCGTCAGTGTAATTGTCAGAAATGAAATAATTGAAATGTTTCCATCTTCATCATTCCCATCAACATATTTCCAGACTTTCATGACATGCGTCGAGTGAGGGGTGTATTATTCTGATTGAGACTTTGTGTAAGCAAATGAGCACAACATATGCTCCAATGTGCATATGCTAATCAGTTTGTTTATCAGTCAGGCGGTTGGTCGGCACGCGCCACTCTGTGTGTCATTTTATGTCTCTTGACATTTCCGCAGCGTAAAATGTTTTATGCATTTTTATCGTTGTTTTCATTTTTTCCCTGTTCTTCTTGGTCTTCTTCTTGGTCTTCTTATACTGCCACTACCCCATATTTCATAAATAATGCATTTATTTATCATGAAAATCTGTTTTGGAATTAGAGACTACCCCCACTTCAAAGACAGGAAACCTTTGATATGTTTGATTCTTGCAGAGTATCCGTTGGATTTATTCAATTTATGCAAAGCACCTCCAGGGTAATAAAGGTGGCATTTGAATACATTTGACTGGACTAAATCATATAATGAGGACAGTTTCTGCCCTATATCATAACAGAAAAGAGACCCTAATCCCTCAATATTAATGGATCATTTGGCTAAAGAAAAACTGTTTTGCCTGGTGAACTGACAACAACAGACAGCAGTGATTAGCTTAAGTCTACATGGGTAATGGTTCATGTCTTAAATTGACTGAGGAGGAGAAAAAGTACAATCTGTGTGACCCTTTTGTTTTGGTAGCTCAGTTCAGAAAAGGGGTGTCTTCGGGGAGTAAAATAATTCTTTTTAACTTTTTTCTTCAAAACATCTCATCATAAATTACACATGACCACTTTGCACATACGGTGTCTGAATAACTGAACTTTGGAGGTGGTGTCTGTGTTTCTGCATGTGTGAGTGTGGAACAAATTATTTTTTCCTTGGTGGTTGCTGATGGTCATTAATTAGCAGCCTGAGAAAGCAGAAAATAGGAATACCTCAGTAAAGACGTCTTTTTTTTTTTTTTTTTTTTTTTACGGCCTAGATGTTGATCACGTACACACTTTGCAATACTGTGTGCATGTGTGCGCACACGCATACAGTTGTGTTTCTATCGCTCCAGAGGACAGTACGTTCATTTTCTAGAAAGCACACTCCAACTATAGCCATTTAAACCAAGTCGTAGCATTAAAAGCTGGTAATTTACTTCATGGGGAACCTTTTGTCCTCAAAAGAAAGGTCAGTCCCCACAATGTGAAGGTGTAAAACAGTATTACAGGTTCCTACACGTCATTCTTCTGAATCAGTGTCCAACCCAAACTTTGCATCTCCATTGAGTGAAATGTGCATTAACGCCATCAAGTTACTTTGTTTTAAAGAAATGTCCACTTTCAAAGTTGTAGCTTGCATCACACATTATGTTGTATTGCCAAAACAAACAAACAAAGAAAAAAAGGATAATAAAAAAAGGTCATGTGTTGTGCAGCACTGAAGATTTTTTGAATTGAAGCTGTCTTTTTTTACAGATGGGTTCGTGCAAAAGCAAAATTCAACCAGGGCATATCTACATTTACACTAAAATTTCTGTCCACTTCCTCCATTGTTCCCTGTCTAGCCTCTCTGGAAGGGTGATGTTTCGACTGGACAGCTAATTATCTGGTCAACTTTACACCCTGCATAGTTTACATAAGGGCATCAAGTTTACATGACACACTGTCATCTTTCTGTATAATTAAGCGAATGAATGCTGTGTCTGGCCTCAGTGACCAGTCCCTGTTAGCTTAAAGCCTAAAGAATCACCGTCGTCTAGCTTTTAGCCTCGCTGGGACAAAACAATGTAATGTTGATTACCTGACACATTGTGGACTTTCTTTAAGATTCACAACATTAAGGCCACCTTACAGGGTCCCCCCTCCTGTCCACTCCCTGTGGAAGAGTGATGTTTCCTCTGTGGACAACTAATTATCCGGGTCTGACCCTCAGCTGTCTCCATGCAGGATCCTATTAGGCAGCCAGCAGGTTGAAATCACCACCACCGACCCCCTCCAATCCCCTTCCGTCGTATATATTTATTTCCCTTCACTTCCTGCTTCTGAATATTAAGAATAGATTTTTACATGTATATGTGTGCGCTGGGGATACGATTGAGAGGGAGGAGGAGGAGGGCGCTGGGGGATACTCCACTGATGGGTGAATGGCGGGCCTGGAAATGACGAGCGGGCTGACTGAATGCTTGTCCATCACTCCCCATTCTCTTGGTTACAGGTGGTCTCTCATTTTCCCGACCGGCACATATCTGCCTGCCTTTATATGACAGCCTGGGCTCGCCAATTTGCATGTTCGACAGACAACAAACGGGCCTGTGCATGTCAAAATAGGTGGCGGTGCGTGACAGTTTCTACACAATGCTGTCTCCTTTTGGCTTGACCCTCGACCTCGCGCCATGTCTCCTTTCATAATCAGGGAAAGGGGAAGACGGGGCGAAGAAATCATCCAGCCTTCCTTCCTGCCTCCTCCTGCTGCTGCCTCTTTGGAATAAATCTGATACCAATGCCATTAGCTATGCTTTTCCCCTCACGCTTTCTCTTATTCTTAGTCTGTTTTGTTCCGTCTTTCCGACTGTCTGTCTGTCTCCCTCTCCCCACTTTTCTCCTCCCCACCCGTCCCTGTTTGTGTTTTGGCATAAAAGCACTCAAATTTAAAGAGTGGCTCATCTCAGTTTGTCTGTTGTTTCAAGATAACATTTCTTTTTTTTTTTTTCTCTCCAAACAGAGATAATGAGATCTGTCTTCTCTTGTTGTGACCAAGGAAGTGCCAAAAAGTGAGATTATTATTTTTTGGGTGCTTGCTTGTTTATTTTCATATTTTGAACTAACTGACTTGAAAAAAAAAAAGAAAAAAAAAAGCGATGAAAAAATGTTTATCCAGCAATTAAAACTCACCACTTTAAAGCAGACCTCTAGGAACATATCATTGGTTTCATCTTATCCAAAAATCATCAAATGTTCAACAAAGTTGCTGTGCAGCGAGGCAGTCTCAGGTTTTCTCATTATTCGTCTGGTGTCTCATCTTTCATGAAAGCAATATCTACTATTGAAAACATGATAATGAGCTTCATATCATCCTTTTCATCACTCTGATTAACACTGTGATAGCGCAGGGAGACTAATTGCCTTTTGACACCTGTGACATTTCCCTCTTTCACCTTTTAGTTTAATGAGTGTTTGATATCTCAACAGAAAATTTGAGAAACTGCGAGCAAGAGCACTCTTTTATTGGAAAACTTCCACCACACTGACTTCTGTAATTTACACATGAACTTTACTCCTCTTGTTCCAGTGGATAAGAGGCTGATTTAAAATGGATCACCTTGTAGAACTTGCATATCCAGGAGTGGGGTTTTAGTCTTAAAACATAATCACGCTGCTGGGTTTTATTAAGTCTTATACTTTACATATTTAAGGAGACCGTTACATCATTAGCCGGTGTTGAATGGGGCAGTGCTAAAAGTCAGAGTGGTATCAGGGAGAGGTTAACAGAGAAGAGGGCAGCGGGTATTGAAGGGAGCGTGCCGTCATCAGCATACAGTAAAATAATCCTGAATTATATGCTAATCAGCAGAACTGAAATGCCGTATCTCAGGCTGGGAACTTGTGTTAAAGTATTTTCCTTGATCGGAGCACGCTGGTACTCGGTGTAGGCCTTTGTTAACTTACTTGCAGTTCTTTTCTTGCTCTACATGGCTTTGGTGCCCCATATGGTCGGGATATTTGTAATGTATTTCAATCTCCGTGTGTAATGGTTATCACTGTCCCTGTGTGTACTGTATCTCACGATTATTATTATAAAGAAAAAGGGAGACTTTCCATAATATATTACCAAAATGCTCAGTTATATAACTAAAAAAAAGAAAAGAATCCCCATATTTAAAGCTCGGGAATAATTACCTATAGTTGTCTTTTTATAAGTTTCTTTTACGTAATAAAATAAATACATGAAGACACCTTCCCATCTTGCCTCACCATGCTTATCAACTAGAGCCGGCCTCCTGACTAAAAACATGTTAATGAGCGATTAACACTGTCATTTTTAAAGTAGGTGCTTTTTTTTTTTTTTTGAGGTGTTAAACAAAAAGAAAATGCTACCGCCGCACGGGCACACAGCCGTGAAATAGTCAGTAATCTTTGCCTAATCTCTTGTTCGGCTTTGAGGTAGTAAGCAGCCATGCATGTAATGATAATTATTACTCTTGTCATCACTAGTGTCAGCCTATTTAATATTAGCAGTGTAAACATTTCATACAGGAAGACGGTCCTGTTCCTGATACTCATGGGGAAGTGTCAGCGCTCCGATAAAGACATCCAGCGCTGTCGTCTCTTTGTTTCTTTCTTTTGGTTAAGAAGCAGCGTCTGACTCTGGGGATTACTTTAAATGTTGCGTTAATCCCTCCCATGGAGTCCTGCGTGTTCTGCCATTGCAGGGATCATTCTTTGATATCAAATGGCAAAGAGAGAAACTCTAAAACCACTTCAGATCCCTCTTGTGAGATGTGTTGTCAAAACACCGGTGGAATGTGAATGTTGAATCCGCAGTGTGTTTCAAGCAGTCTCTGTCTCCGCCTTTACAGTCCCAGGGAGCGAATTCACAAAGCAGTGAGCCTCACAAGAGACACAAGGGGACACAGACAGGTACAAAGAGATGAAAAGAGAAGAGACACACACAGATAGAAAGAGATGTGTACTGAGAGCAGAAGGTTTTTTTTGTTTTTTTTTCCCCTTCCAAGTCTCTAACATTTTGCAGAAACCAAAGCAGACCAAAACACGCTTTTAATTTAAACAGTCGCCGAAAGAAAATACAACCACCGCTAATTGAAAGTGTTGGGAAAACCAGATTTGCTTTGCAAGGAATAGAAACTGTGCCTTAAAGTGCAGTGGTATGCAGCAGCACTTATGACTAAAGTGTTAAAAGCAAGAGTCATGGAAAGCTGTGGCTCTTTGGTGCTTTTCAAGAAAAACTCAATGTTTTCACACAGGTACTTGTTGTGTTCAGGCACTGAAAATGTCACTTTTGTCCACCGCGCACTTGTGAAAATGACATTTGCTCCTCTGACCCAGAGGACACAACAGCCAATACGACAGAGGAAATCCAACCCCATACGCACCCCAAAAAAGAAATTAAAAAAAAAAAAAAAAAAAGGGGGTGAAAGTTTTTAATCAAATCTAGTGAGTGGGTGGGTGGATTATATCGAATTTGACACAAACTTTCTTATATCATGCTTTACAAATTGTTGTATTGGACCACAAAAAAGGTAGGGAATAGAAAGGTTCTGTTGTTTTTTAGCATATTAATCACTGCACTGAAACAAAAGGGAGAGAGAGAGGAAGAAACACAAACAATGCACAATGAGAGAGAAGATAATGTTATTCAACTGTCTGTTTGAATCTCCATCGGCAGCCTCCTGTCCTTACATCACAGACGCTCTTATTAGCAATGACAGCTAAACATCACTGAGTACATGTATGCGTCTCCGTCTCTGCTATCATTCAAATGTAACTTTACTCTATTTGTTCTTCCCGTCGCCGTCGTCGTCCTCCGAACCCCCTCCTCTTTCGGTTTTATGAGCCCGTTATTTATTTCCCTCATTAGTGATTGTTTCTTTCCATTAGAGAGCGCCTCTTCATGCCAGCATCTTCCTCTGGGGAGAGCAGAGAGACCTGTTCTCTTCTTGGCAAGAGCGAGCTTCCCTTTCGAACCCTCTTAAATACAGTTGAAACAATCCCCTCTACGAAAAACCTCTTTTC
The DNA here is from genome assembly GCF_000690725.1 of Stegastes partitus. NCBI lineage: Eukaryota > Metazoa > Chordata > Actinopteri > Pomacentridae > Stegastes > Stegastes partitus. Next base: position 257,237 of record NW_007578735.1, read on the forward strand.
CATCCCCACCCTTTTTTTTTTTTTGGGTTCTCAAAGGAAGGTGGCGGCTGTGCCTCTATGGGTGTGTGTGCCTGAGGAGAACACCGGTGTAAAAATGAAGTCAAGATTTGATCATAAGCTCCTGCCATTACCTGTGTACTGACATTCTTGCGAGTCAGGTGCCACCCCTTTATATCCCCCAACACACACACACTTGTATAAAACCCCCACGGGTACACACAGGAATTTCCAGAGCCCAAAGACAACACAGAGGGCCCTCCGACATATTTGCCATCATCCTCTTATTAACTCTCCCCGTTTGAACAGAGGCACATCAAAAGTAAGCAAAACACATAATTACTGGCATTAATATAACGAGCTCTTGGAGATAAGCCACTCTCCTAAGCCCACACGCCCACCAGCCCCCCCTCCAACCACCACCTCCCGTACTTGGAGGGCATGAAGGAGGGGAATAGAGGGAAGGTAGAGCGCCCCTTCAATTAAGTAAGCTGTTCAACCAACATGAACAAACATATTTAGCAGATAATTAGTAGATAATTTTGCAGGTATGTCTGGCACAAGCCACAAAAGGCAGTGTTAAGGAAAATCGCAGGGAGGGTGTCAAAGGATGGAGGCTTGTGGGATGTGCAAAATGCCCGGTGGCTCTGATAGACTCTTAACAATCATTAACAATGTAGACAGAGTACCCGCATTGCACACACACTCATGCAAACAGCCTCTTCCCACCTTTACACAAGCCCCTTGTCTTCACTCCATCTCTCTCTCTCTCTGCCCTCCTCCTTCCCCCCCCCCTCTTCTTCGCTCGTTCTTCTTGTTCTCCGAGGAGCCCTAGTTTTCTGTATGATGAGCTCCTGGGGGGCTTCAGTGTTTGGCAGGAGGCTTTGTCTCTCATACGAGATGAAAAAAGAAAAAAGAAAGAGAGAGATGGAGAGAAAAGAAGAAGACGAAGAAGGAGGGTGAAAACTTGAGACCCCCAGGGGCACTTCTCCCCACATTGTGAGGATTTGCCTAACAGCTTCACAAGAGGGTTTACATCTTTCTCTGAACACGAGGGGTATAATCACAGATCAAAACAAATTACCTATCTGTAGTCAGCAGAGGTGTCTGCCTGTCAAAAGCCCAGAGTTACATAAGATTTAAGTCAGTGCTAACTGAGCCTCTGATTTGGGGCATGGGGTGAATTCTTACTTTGAAACATTGACGTTACGAAAGCCTCGCGGAAAGACTCCGATGGTGCATACCACACAAACTGACTGTGAAGAACAAAGATTTGCTTTGATAATTACTTGCGCTCCTCCAAAGTGACATTGTCGTGACTTTTGATTAACTTGGAGCCATGGAAAGAATGATTTTTGTGAGTCTGCTTCTATGAACGAAGATGATGTCAGTGTATGCGGCAGCAGAGACAGACCAGTAAAAGTGACAGCTGAATTGTCTTCTTATAGACTGACGTGACGACATCTTTGCAGGGAAGGACCGTCACGCTGGGGGTCTGATTTTTAAACTTGTGCACACCAGTGTCTGAGGCCAAGCGGGCATAATCGAGTTTTCAGAAATTTCTTCCAAGATATCACCAGCTCTATTGACTTAAAGTGGTGTGTGAGACAATGTTACTGGCAACTTGCTGATGTAACCACAACTGTGTAGAAGTTCTGCATACTCTGGGGAAGAGCAGGAGCGAAAAAAAAAAAAGAAAAAAAAGAAAATCTGAAAACGGCTGAGTATCCACAATAGCAACTGCAGTTTCACAAACACGTACGGTAGAATCTCTATCGGGGCGTCCAGACCTCTTGGGAAACACATTAGTGGGAAATGATGGACTCTGTCACAGTACCTGTGAAAGAATACATGGCTGATTATCCTATTAGAAGGAGTTTATGCCTCTTTTTGTTTTGCCAGGTGTGTATTATATACCATATTTTTGCTCTATCGAACCCATCTAAGCCCCTGCCACCACTCGAGAGCAGCTCTACAATCTGTTATTTATGTTTGCTGGTGACCCTGTGGCCAGGAGGTGGGCTCTTAGTTCACACAAGTTATTAGGCCTCCGGATAGAAGAAAGGTAGGAGGAAAACACATTTCTTTTCTAAATGGTGTCATCAGCTTTTTATGGATAAAACTTTTTCTCACATTTGTTACATCTTGGACCCGATTCTTTTCTTTTGTAACCGTTTACCTTACATCATGATGTCACTGAGGAAAAAGTGCAGCCGCGGGGGCTGCAAGTTTGAGCAAAACCCCAGCAGTTGTGAAACTGTAATTGCCCGAAACAAGTCCAGACAAATGCCTAACAAACTAAACTAGACTCTGTTACGTGATCCGAGTTATGACACAGGAATTATCAAAGCCCGCAGTAATTTTATTGAATTGCTGTTTCCAGGTTGGTCTTTTGAACACTTTGAGAGAGCCATTATTGAGCGGAGATGAACCTCTGCTGCTTACAGAAGGATAGCAAGCAAAGAAGGGGTTTCTCTGACAAAAAAGCTCTGGTCTCAGGAATTCTGCTGACAATACAGTCACCTCAAGGCATATTGTGGAAGTTTAGATGAGGTGTCTGACCTGAGATGTCTTTATCAACAATGTCTTTGTGTGGACATCCACGGTTATTGTTGAAGGATTAAGGTCTTGTCTTTGATGTTAAAGTTAGCTGCTAATGCCAATGTTGCCTCCTGGTGCTATGCAAGAGCAAGGGGTTGTGGGAATGTTAGGGACAGATAGCTGTACTGGGCGTGTCCACGGGTCTCTCAGGTGTCAGGTAGGTATCAAGACAAACGTCGGATAGATGATCCCTATAATTACCCGCCTATTACCGCACAATTAGCTGCAAATGAACTCATTAATGCTACTGACACCTGAACAGCGTTAGCAAGGGTATATTGAGACAGAAGTTCCTTCAGGTGTCAAATACAAATTAAACTGCTAATGTGTTTGAAGACATTGAGGTTATGCATTAAATTGTTGCTGCCTTTTCCATGAATAACGTAATTAGGAAGCAGCGAGAGACTCCAGAAAAAGTCTGAGCCAATCATGGTTTTACTCATTTTTGCAGGACAATTTGTCATAAAACATTCATAAGTAACGATGAAAGAAAAAAGGAGGTAACAACTGCATTTGAGATGCTGTACGGCATTACACCTTCAGGTTTGGAAATCCAACTCCCCCAAATCCTAGATTAGTGGATCATAGAATCTCAGGCACTAGTGAAAACAGCCACGTCTGCCGATGACTCAGTTATTGTTATAAAACGGACTTGAATGAAAACCTCATTAGTTTTATCTTTGAGCTGGAATCAGGGGGTGCTGTCTGGCATGGATTCCCAGCAGTCAAAACAGAAAACAAGAGCTCACTGTGTGCTCTTTGAGACATCAAGGTGTCTGATCTGAATTGCTTTAGCTTGGAGGGAGAATGGCTTTACCGTCTCTGTGAAACTGATCCGTGAAGTGGATTAGGGATGGTTCTTCTTTCACTCAAAACAACACAGCTTGAAGAGTTAGATGAGGAGGTGGATGAAGCTCTGTGTGTGTTTGTGTTTAAGCAGTAAGCCCTTATACCAAACTCACAAATATTACCTTGCACTTTGTGATATTTTTTCCAAAATGACTGAATGATACAGAGCCTGACTATAATGGAAACTATAACTTTACAAACCTGACAGTATCTTGGAAAACCCAGCAGGCCTTGCATGCTGATTACGCTCCGTCTTTCTCTAAGTAGGTTACAAGTCCTACTTTATTTTACACCAAATCTGGAGAAGTTGGACAAGTTTGGTTTGTTAATTTGGCCCGTAGCAATAAACAGGCCAGTAAAATGGATACAAATGCATCATAACTGGTTCATTCCATTTGTATGTATCAACTAATTAAAGAATAGTAACGGGAGTTCTGTGTGTCTTTGAGAACAAACACAAGAACCTTGCCTATTTCCACTTTACAGCTCCATTAGAATATTTTTAGATGCCAGTATGGCTTGTCACCAAGTTATTAGTCCAGGGATGGGGGTCAGACAGCACGTACACACATGCACACACAGACACACACATGCGGACACACATACACACACCCTCACACCCAGTTTGTCCTTGGCCTGGCACCTCTTTTGGCAAGGTGGCAGTATGGCTCCATAACAAATGAGGGACACCCTAGCTGTGCCAATAATCTCGGTCCCTTGGCAGACTCCACAAAATCATCTTTTCTTCCCAGGAGTTATGACTCTGGAGAGTTGATCATTAGTCAGGAATCACAGAAACACAAACACACACTCGTCTAATACGACTCAGGTTGCGACTACCCCGGCCATGGTGACCGAGGATGACAAGTCTCGAAAAACTCGACTTTTTAGAGATTTAATCATCTGAGGTCACATGGTCTTTCAATGGAATATTCATACTTCTATTGCACATTCTAATGTTTTAACATTGGTGCACATCTGAGGTGTATATATGTGTAAACTGAGATTTTAATGCTGTAGTAGTACCAGGTTAAAGGACAAATCATTTTGTTAGGGAACAAAGATATACTTTATTTCTTGCAATAAAATTGTTTGCACAGGTTTTAAATTTGTTCTATGTCTTTGGCTTATGATAGTGAATACACATTCTCTTGAAAATCAAATAAAAGCCACTATTTATTTAAAACTATATGATGTGACACCGACAGGACTGATTTCATACATTTTTATATGGTAAAACACATAACAATTTAATAAATTCATGTTTTTTCAGCCCTTACATAAATTACAAGATCCATCCCACACATTGTTTTTACATTAACCCTCTCAAATAGCTCCTATCCATCGTTCATGAAGGTGTTCCCTTCAGGTTGATCATACTTGTAAAAGCAGCAGGAAAGACTTGGCATCATGACCACGTTGTTATATGATTTCTTCCAGTGAGGATGCTATAAGTAAATATCTTGCAACTACATATGCCAACTTTGATTAGCTCTAATATGGTAAAACTACTGTGCTCAACTTCCAAGTTGCTGCAAGTACAAATTGTTCACAGCACAAGAATGCAGATGGTGAGATCCCATAGGGACCAGTGATAAAGTGGACCACGCACACCTAAAAAAAAACAACCCAAAAAACTGTCGAAACATTTCACATTACTGAACTCCCAGAGACCGATAAATACTAACCCTGTTGTGACCAAAAACCTCTGGGTTGCACCACTTTCATCAATCAGTTTCTGAGTCACATCAGTCCTTTTGTATCCAGTGTCTCCAAAAAGTAGCCCTGGAGAGTCGGAGCTATATTGGAGTTGCAAATGTTGCGGTTACTGAAATAAATCTTTTTTTTTTTTTTTTTTAAATCATCAAAATAGTCTTGAGTTTCACAATTCACTCTCAATGTGAAGCTATAGTATACCATAGTTATGTAAATAATTCAAGTTTTGCACAGGGAAAATGCTGCCTTTATGCAAAGCACATACATAAGTAAGCTTTCGCCAGCCAGTTTTGTTTTTTTTAATTAATTTTTAAATTCCTGTTAATTCAACTGTGCCTCTGGTCACATAGTTACCATCTGTTGGTAACACATATGTATAATATGCAGCATTACTCAAGTTTCTGCCTTGATTTGTAAAAAAAACCCAGCATGCTTGCTAAGATCTTGACTTCATAATGCTGTTTCCTTTGTGCTAACAAGAGTCACTCTTTAATCTTAGTACAATCAATCAAGTGTGTGTCAGACAGAAACTAAACTACTAAAAAAATCAGACTGATCAGTCTCATGAGAGGCTTTTATAAATATGTGCCCATATTGCGTGCACAGCATCAGTCAAGTTAAACCAATCAGCAACACAATCAAAAAGATTGGTTTGGCAGTATAATCGGGACACCAGTCTGGATTTCTAAGTTCACGGTTGGTACTTTGTAATTATTCATGCCGAAATACTTGTGGGTAAATGTATTGTGTAAGCTGGTGCACCTTGGGTAGGATTTCACTGCTCAGAGGTGAATAGAAACACACACAGCAACGGCACGATTGGGGTGCTGACACGTTCATTAGCACATAGGCAGATTTGACACAGCTGGAAGATGTAGCGAGGAGCTGCTGTCAAGGTCTTGGATTGCTGCAAGACTGGCACAAACTAAGGGTTGGATGCTCATCGCCATGTCATAAGAGACCTGGTGCTGTCTCGTCTCCTTTTTTAAAATATTTTATTTATTTCCCTCCCTCGTTGTGTCGTTGCAACACACTGAGTGTCATCATTTGCATGAGTTTGACACCCCAACGTCTAGCTTCTTTGTCCTCTCTCCAACTTGTTTCCTCTCTGTCCGTCTCCTTCTCTCTCTCTTTCACCCTCTGTTCATCTCCGTCGTCTCTCTCCCCCTTTCTCTTCCCCTCTCTCCCTCTTTTTCCTCTCTCTGTGCCTCTCCTCTTTCTGCTGATGGTGGCGGTGCCATCCATGCCAATTATGGCAGTCGAGCAGGTGGCTCCTCGCAGGTGGTAGAGGATTAATCCCTGTAAAGACTTCACTTCATTAGGAAATCCGTTTAATGTGGCCAGTTGATTGATAAATCTCCCGGACCTCTCTCAGAGTCCCCAGATTACTGCCAAGTTTGTCTATTATATGCTAGGTTGACCCTGATGTCAGAGACAGGGAGAGGGAGGGAAAGGGAGAGAAAGAAAGTGTTTGTTGTGTCTTTCCAGCTGAAGTTAGTTTATAGGACTGTTACACTGTTTGCTGACTGGGTTAGATCATCTCAGCATTTTATGCAAAAGTTTGGAAAATGTGCTATTTTTTATTTTATGTATTTTTTTTTTTTTTTAAAGCACCGACTGTCTCACAATCCCCAAGAATATAACCTGAAATTTTAAGGCAGTTGACATTTAAAGTTATGAAATAAGTGACAAGTTTAACAAAACAGGTTAAACAATGCCGAACCTCATTTAAACCTCAAGACATTTTCAACACCTCTGAAGATGTGTGCATAAACAGACAAGAAAAGAAAAAAAAAAAGAAGTTTGGCTTATTAGATTTAATACCAGAGTACATGTAAGCGCTACAACAATCACAGCATTTAAGAGTGAACTGTAACAACTTGCCCTCGCAGCCTCAGACCACCCACACTCTCCTCAGTGTGTCAAGCCTCTGCATTTAACTCAAGTATCTCCTTAACTCACCCCTCTATAATTTTCCATCTCAGTATTATCACAATTACCCTGCGAGCCAGGAGGGGAGGGAACTCCCCGCCGCTCGTGACTGTCTGTGTGCCACCAGCGGGTTTGCGGTCGGGTCGGATTTGTGAAACACTGACAGACAACCCCTTCATCAAGCCTGTCAAACAAGGATGACAAATGCGTCTCCACATCCCCAAGATGCCTACAATATTTAAAGCCATGGGAGAATGGCGAAACCGACAGAGAATAGCCCCTCCTGGCAGACGCAAAGTTCAAGCTGCGTCAGGCTGTATCATTCTCAAATTCTGAGGAGAGACTCTGAGTTGAACCTGATGGCATGTTGACTTAATGATTCTGACAGAGCATATATGGTGTCTGTCTCAGGTTTCTACAAGGCAGTGAAGTGAAGTCAAAATATATTTACTGAAATGCTCGTTGACGTAAAAAAAAAAAAAAAAAAAAAAGGGGGTAGGATTTGGTTACAATGCTGCATATCAAATGTGGCTATGATTATCACTCATTTGGAATGTATATCATCATGGGATGCCTTTTTAATCCCTACTTTAGCTCATAGGGAAACAAATAAATATATATACTTCTAGATTTTATTTTTATTTTTCAGAAGTCATGCTACATTTTCACATGATGTGGAATTACTCACATGTATACCCCGACACACACACACACACATATAATGTGCACACAACTTTGATCACTATCACCAAAAACAATAGCTTGGAGATATAGTCTGGCTATCAGGCAATCAAACACACAGTCATTCTTCTTTCCAGCTGCTACCAAGCATGTAACTATATTGCTTTGCCCGGTGCTCGGAGCCTTGTCAAAAGATGACAGAAGATCGCACCTTTTTTCCCAGGGTGAGTGCTTTAATTACAGCGTGGCTTCTAGCCTTACCACATCTGTACAAGTGTCAGTCCAAAGTTCACTGCTCTTTGTAGAAGAGGGTTCCTCAAAAAATATATATTGTTCTCATTGTTAGGCAACAGAATATTGTTATACAGAATCCTTGCATTTGAGGTCACCCCCACCCTCCATTCCCCCCCTCCTATTTATGACAAGTCATGTGTGCTGTCATTACTCACGCTCACTATCACATTTCTTTAACGGTCCCTGGCATCGACACTTTGATATCTAATATTTTAATTGCTGCGGGGTCATACATCTTGCTGTCCTTTGCAACAATAAATGGATTGTGAAACAATAAGCAGGTGTTTGGGATGGGGGGTTACTCACTGCATGCAAGTTCCCCCCATAAGGACTGCAATAGACCTAAGACATGCTGCATAAATCCCACCGTGCAGGTAGGAATATGTGTGTGTTTTCCTGCTGTAATCATTTCACATCTAAATATATTTATATTTAAAATACTGTCTTGTTATGATATTATCTTGAACATGAAAATTTTCAGTCAAGTATTGCAAAATTCTTCTTACTTTTTCAGTCAATTAACTGTCAAGTCATTTTGGGTAATACAATCCTTATTTTACACTGCATAATATACATTTTTTTATGATTTGAGAAAGTTCTCTTTTTATGTTCATGCTTTAATAGTTGCACATGGCAGTGTGTGACTTACTACCCTGCCTGTTATTCTCTTTAGCTGCCCCGGTGTCTTTGTTCGTATGCAGAGCTGCAGGTGGCAGCATAGTCTTAAAGGACATAAGAGGCTAGATTACTTCAAAGATACACATATAAGCAGAGGCACACACCACTTAGTCCTGTTGAGCTTTGCCTTATTCCCCAGAAACACACTTTGACCTTTGGATATTTGTTACCTGGACAAAGTGACATTGAGAGTCAGCCAGTGGCTCGTTGTTTAGCTTGACTGTCTCTGTTTGTAAGGGGGTGTAATAATTAGCGAGTTCTCAGACTGTGATTTTTAATGTTCCTAATTTGGCTCTGACAGAATCCATGTTTGTGCTACGTGATACTGCCTGCTTTTCTGAAGTGTTTTCGATAAAAGGGCGCAAAGCCGAGGCAGGTTTTGATATTTTCTTACACACTGTTTTGCATTTCATTACCACTGGTGAGGGATGGCGAGCTGTTTATGATTTCAAAACAGGGACAGGAGGTTGAAGTATTTTGGCTGCAGGGAAGAGTGTTTTTTACACTGATTTACCAGACTTGGAGGCTTGCATCTTATTATTTGGTCTATTCTTTAACCTCGGCTGTTCAATTGTGTGAGACTGGGGTGTTTATGACCCGCGTGGGCAAGGTTTCCTGGGGGTGTGAGGGACAGAAGGACAGGGTTTTAAAAAAAACCATAACGATTTCACTCGTAACAGCTTAAGAAAGTAGACTGTTTTCCAAGTTTTAAAATGATTATTTATTTGTTGCATTTGTTAATTCTTGTTCACCAGTTTTAAAGCTACTGACTGTAATTCAATTATTTATTTATTTTTATTTTTTTATGACAGTACAGGTTGTACCATTCTGCCTGTTACAAAAAGAAACCTGACACACTTTACACTCAAAGCTTGAATAGTTGGAAAAATATCCCCCAAAAATATTTTCGGGTCTGGAAAATTTCCCAGAAAATACACACTTTCAAAGGCAATGCTGATGAAAATACACTGACAGGGCTGTGCTGTAATTTTCCTTACCCAAAATGCTTCACAATATATTGTCATTCATTTCTCATAAATGCAAATGGATTAAAAATGTCTCAGCCCTGTTGCTGCATATCTCAACAATTCACCGGGAAATGTCTTGGGTGCCATATTCTGTCAGCTCTGCTGAATAAATACAAGTCTAAATGTCTCAAGGCTGTACATTGTCATTCATATAGAAATAATGCGATTCTTTACTGGTGGTGACCCCACATCTGGCAAAACTGTTAACCTTTTGGTTATGTGGCTTTGAGGTGAGTGTCGCTCAGTCCCCCAACCCCCCACCCATGGCTTTCACCTCCGTAGAGCTGAGCAGTGTTTGGGTGCAGAGTGGAGCCCTTCAGCTGAAAGGTGTGTGTGTGTGAATCAAGCAGGGGGTGTTTAAAGCTGCCCATCTGGGAACAGACCCTGGGTGTTTAACACTGAGGAGCTGGAGGAGAGGACTCTGTCAGCTTGGAGGACACAGCACAGCCAGCGCAGAGGTCACTGGAGCACGTTCACACACACGCTACACACACACACACACACATACATACACACACACACACACACACACACGCAAAAGCACAAATGCACTCATGCAACCATGCACACACACCGTCACTGTCCCTCTGTCTCCTCCATAGACACAAACACACACTGTCTTTCAGTCTTCTCTCTATTTCGGCTGCACAAACACACACACACGCACACACAGCGAGCACTTCAGCAGCACTGGTTTGCTCATCTCCTCCCTTATCCTGTCAAAACTCCACCGTGGGGTCAGAGAAGCAGCGGTCAGGGGGATAATAGGAAAACAGCTCAAACAGGGAACTGTTGACACCTTATGAGGACGTAAAGGATAGAGACGGGAAGAGAGACTGAAGGTCTGTTAACTGTCTGCAGTCTTTCTCACGTGAGCTTGTTTTTTTTTTATTATTTCTTTAAAAAAATCTATATATACAAGAATAACTGACAAATGTCAATGTTTCACTGCAAAAATTATTAAGATAAACATGACAAGAAAATATAGTTTTGCATCAACAAATGACTGTATATGTGTGTCAAAAATATCACTTCTTTGCAATGTGATGTTAAAGAAAAAGCATCAAATGGCTATTGCAGGGCAACACCAAAAAACATTTGCTGTTTGTGTAAAACAGTTTGTTCCACCCCAACACAACCAAAAGACACTCATTAACTATTTTTTTAACTATTCTGATTTGCATCGTGTGAACCAGTTAATCAGTACAGCACATAAAATGTACAAATGTAACACCACCAAATTTCAGCAGTAAAAGTGTATCAGTGCCGGAGGCAAAGAGTAATGATTGTGCTAAAACAAAGCCGCTTTAGTCATGTGCATTTTTTTTTTTTAACATATGAACACACACACTGTCGTAATCACACACACACGGCTACACGCACAGGTACACGTGCACTTCCTCCCTGCATAAGTTGACTTGTCAGCTTGAGATGGCTTCATCTACCATCCATTACTTTTATGTCCTGCCTTTCACCTAAATGGCCTCTGCATATTCACCGCGGGACCTACTAGTGCATCCTGGGGGAGAGGACACACACACAAGAACACAATCACACACACGCACCGTCAAAGGTTGGCCGAGTTAGATTTACAGCCTGGGACCATCACCTGTGACTTAGCGCCTCTGAAATTAGTCACAAATAGCATATTAGGGCAGCTAATCAGGCACGCCTGAGCACTTGGCGTTCTTTATGTGGTCATAAAGGGGAGAGTATATGGGCGCCCTCAGGCCTTGGGGTGAATGATCGTCTTGACCTCCAGTGAACCAAAAGCCACACACGGCTGGGGAGGGATGGGATGTGTAGGCAGGGGGTACTCTCACAAAAAAATAGTCTTTGATACGCAGAGGAAGATGACTGTGCTGCATCAGGGAGTGATTTCTTTTTGGTTTTACTGTTGCTCTGTTTAACTCCAAGAAACCACATGACTAAAGAACAAAATAAAGAGAGGGGACACATGCTGTTATTCTCTGCCTTTTCTTTTTAGTGCAAATATATACTTTGTCTAAGCCCATACAGCACTGTAATCAATCAGGAAATATTATATATGTGTGGTTTTTTTTGTTTCTTTTTTAAAATGTAGTTGGCTATGCAATATAAAAAGTGATTATTTTCACCTCATGTAATTATTTGTCTATTCATATTTGAATTTTTAGGTTTCACATTTGATTTAATTAATTAGATACATAATGCATACATTTTATCCATTTATCTATATGGTCACACAAGTGTTTTGCATTAGGTAGTTCTATTTTGAACATCGGTCTCAGCGTACCTTCTCACGAGCAAGTTTACTTTGTCGGACACGGAAAACTCTGGCACTGCCCGGAAACCTCAGCCCTTCATAAAATAGTAAAACTATCTCTTGCTCTCTGACTCGAGTCTGTCGAATGAACAGGAGAGGGCACGGGGGTTGAGAAATGCATAAAAGAAAAGGAATCAAGGAAGAGGAAGGCGTAGCGATGGAGGGAGAGGAACGAGGAGCCGTGGAGAGGCGAGGGAAGGAAATCACTCTTGTATCTCACGCGCTCTTCTTTTCCCCCCACTGCGGGAAGAGTATGTTTTCATATCAGAGCGATTGTTAGACAGTCAGATCCAATATGGTGATTCAGTAACTACTTAAATGGAGCTCAGATATTCTGCCCCTAATTGACTTGGTGTGGCCTCACTAAATCACAGTCTTTATTTAAAATAGCTCTGATAAAATGAGTCGCTCTCATTCTCTCCCTCTGTCCTTCCTCTCCCTCCCCTCCTTGCTCCCATCTCCCTCTCCTTTGTGATTTACCATTGAGGAGATGAATTTGAAATTTCAATCATAGAGTTGTTAAATATTGATAGGCCTTCTAAGTCGTTAACGAGGTCTCGGCAAGGACGGGGGGAATCGGCGCCTCGGTTTTGCCGGCCCGAGCTTCACCGCAGCTCAGTCATCTGGAGGGATCCAGCCAGGTCAGGAGGTCAGTGTACCCAACCATAATCTTCTAACTTCTATGAGATCTTTTAATGTCCCGCCAAGGCTATTCTCTCTAACATCAGCTCTTATCATACATTACCATATTCAAAAAAAAAAAAAAAAATGTCAAAAAACTTTCTAATTATGCATTATGTAGAGCAGCCTTTGTTCACTGTTCAAGATGTGTCAATTATAATGAGAGCACTGGTGTGTGATTTGATATGATAATAGAAATCTTTAACTGGGTCTCGGTAGACCTCTTGTGTGTCAGGACTGATCACCGCTGAAAAGAATAAGCGCCTGCAGGCCACCGTACAGCAAGGCGGCGCTCAGATGGTTCAATATGCTACACCATAAAACCAAGATGAGACTTCTTTTATTATTACTGCCACCGGAACAAACTCCAGCGGTCCAATCAAATGTTATGTACTTTGATATGTGATCATTACATCTTACAAACGATGTTCCACCAAATAAGATTTGTCTTGCGCAGCATGCTCACATTAATGGCTTGTTTTCTTGTTGGGTCTGACTTCAGACACCTTAACATTGACTGATAGCAGGGCTGCCCGTTACATTGTTCTGAGTCCCTTACTGTCTACGTTTCTCGTCTTTGAATTAGATATTGACTTGGTCTAAATACTGTGTTAATGCAGACTAACACGCCACAGGGAATTTTGATGAATTACACCAGATTTTTTTCGCTTCACTAAAACAACAACAACCCTAATTGTTAATGATTCCTCTGCTGGTTCTTGTCACTTCTATGGGTTTCTTGTGTGTTGGATTACAGCTTGAAAAATATATATTTATATCTACTACCAAAAGCTGGGAACTGAGAGTGCTGTAGATGTCATTGATGATAATGCAATAAAAAGCATTTTGGGGGTATCTCCACCTCTGCACTTAGCCTCTTGGCAGTGGTTTGATCAAGACAGAATAAGCTTGTGACTTTTCAATTCCAGCCATAATTTGTTTCGATATTACATCTCCTGGATGGAGCAAGTGATGGAATTTTTCCTATCCGAGACAGAGGCAGTGGGGAAGCTGACGATGTCCCATAATAGGTTATCACCAACCATATCTTTTGCAAAATAGAAACCCAACACATGTACATCTGTGGCCTAGTGTCAGAGCCTTAAATATACATCAGAAATGCATTAAATTTGCTGATTGCTATTCTTTTCCAACAGCGTGTCAAGCCCCAAATTTATTTTTGTTTCGTGGCTTCCCGATTACTTTGAATTGCCAGTAGTCTCTCTTGACATTGACGGCTTTGAAGGAAGTGACAACATTAAATTTATTTTCTGCGTGCATATGTGTGTGCGAGCGTATACGACCGGACGATGTACCCGTGTTTTCTCTTAGATTGTTTGAGGTCCATCGCAGAGAGCCCAGCCCTTTCATATTGTATGTAATTTACTGGAACCACATATAGCAACAGCGCTACTGCTGAAAACTGATCGGATGTCTGGAGCACCGTTGCCTCTCACAGGGGGGGGGAGAAAAAAAAAAGAAGCTCTATTTAGTTGCGTTTCTAAAGGAAGATCCTTGTCCAATCCAGCACACTGCGGACCTGGAATCCTACCTCTCAATCACCTTCTGTTGTGTCTCTTCCAAATTTGGGATGAGTGGGACTTTCACAAAGAGCTGAACCAAGTTTCTTTCCAGTGTGGCAAATGAATCCCATGGTTTTCACACAGTATAGTCCAAATATTGCAGCCTTGATATATGACCCTATTAATATATATGGTGAGGTTTAATTCAGGTGGTAAAATGCAGATAGTATAATTAAAGAGAAACCAGGAAAGAGAGAGAAATGAGTGTGTAAAGCAAACCAAAATGTTTCAAAGCTTGGACATCAATTTCTATTTGACGTAAAGCTTTTGTAAGAGGAGGACCAGTAAAGGTAATTTGGTTTAAAACAACAAACAGCCAGGTATTCTTTCCTGTCGTGCAAAAGAGAGAAGAAAAAAAGCCTCACTGAATGAACCGGCTTAATGAGAAGCCCATTTGGACAGAGGCATCAGGCTATTGACCTCTCTCGAGGCTGTGAGGAGTGAGCACTTTCACATGTTACTGTCTATAAATTTCAGCCGTCGACGTGGCGCCCTATTTCATCAGGGGCCAGCCTGACGTGCCCTTCGGATTGATGTTCCCCCTGCCCATTTGTCTGTTTTACACTCCTTAGTGTCTTTGTGGTCCGCTAGACCTGAACCTCTTCGCCGTGATTGGGTATTGACAACAAATCAAAGAGGATAATATATGGTGATGTTTGCCAGTATCCCAACAAGACAAGATAGTCGTACGGCCGGCCCGGCTGGTTTACATGTGTTCTCTGTGAATATCAGAGAGACTGCGTATCGATTCCCCAGCGGACAAAGAGTCATTCTTCTTCTAGTGGCCAATACCTAGTTTAGTTAAAAGTGTGACAATGAAGAGGGCTGGGGGCAGTGAGTTGAGAATTAAGCCGTACTTGACATGCAATGAAAGACCCCCTTCTGTGGAGAGAGCTCTTCATGACTTAAGTAATAGACTGGGAATGCAGTTATTGCTTAGCCTTCAGAATTCCTTTGCTTACGAGGTAATGTGTATATCAGAAAAGTTTGTTTTCTGCCCCTCAGGCCTACTCAATAAATGAACATAACAGCAGGTCCTTCTCTCTCCCTCTCTGTCACACACACACACACACACACACACACACACACACGCACACACACAAGCTCACCGAGCATCTTTGAAATGGGTTTTGTATTGATTTTTGTAACTACCCTGTTAGATGACGTTGTGCCTTAGCGTGTCATTTCTAGATGGCCCTGCCCCGAGCAGGTCATTGAGGTGCTAACTGTCATTTGGAGGGACAGAAAAGCAATCATAGCTTTTTCATTACTTACTGTTTTCCCTCCCTCCCCCCTCTACGTTTTCACTCTCTTTTTACCCCCAGTAGTGGGATCGCCTGACATATTATGGCTTCTGTGATTTAACTGCACTCTTAAATTAAGTGCTGGAATATCAAGCTGTAGCTTTAGAAAAATAAACTCTGTGTCAAGGGATCAAATACCCTGGAGGTCAAAGTCATGAACTTGTAGTGGCGCACTCATCAATTTCAAACTTGTATGGGCTTGTTCTGTTTTAGATACACAGGAGGAGAAGGTTGTGGCTTGATTATGGTTGTGTGTATGGCGTTTTCATTTCATTTTGCTATACCTCCAGTACAAGACACACTCA
>NW_007578736.1:0-39224 GCF_000690725.1 Stegastes partitus
CATGATTCACGTCATATTAAAGCCATCAAACCATCCAGTGACCTTTCATGCTCTTTGGGTGGCGGCATTGTCATCCTGGAAGAGACCACCTCCGTCTTTCATGACAGGATGAAGGTGATCCACAGAACAGCTTGGTATTGATTGGCAGCGATACTTCCCTCTAACAGGGGTGAGGGGAGGCATTCAGGCCTCGACGTACGTCAGACATTCAGTCGCCCACGTGTTCAAAACATGGAGCAGAATGACTCATAAGACTTTTTTTCCTACATCTCTGTGGCCCGCTGCCGATGGTTTTGGGAACCACTGAACTTTCAAATGTGCTTTCATCTCTTCAGTGAGGAGTGAATGCACTGCAGCCCCACTGACCACACGCTCTGACCATGTTTACTGATGTCTTTTTATTGTAGATTTAAACACAGATGTCACTTCAGCCACTGTTTGCATTTAAAGGCTCTCCAGCTGAAGCTCCTGCCACCCGAGCCCCAACCCAGAATCCTCTTAAAAATCTGCTTAAATCATTTTGAGTCACCTCTGGACTTCTAACATGTCACATAGCAGGACTGATATTATTATTATTATTATTATTATGATTACATCATGCAGCTCACCAGAACAGAACCATAACAGGTTTTTCCTTTAATTTGTCTGTATCTATATTTTTTCTTTCTTGTGTTTCTACATTAGAACTTGTCCTTATTTTTATATTTCCTGTGTGTTTGTGTGTTCTGACAGCGCCTTGTTGCCTTTGTGTGATCTCCAGTGACGCTCCGACGCCTCTCCTGGATTTACGGCCGTGTTATCACTAACATGTGTTTGTGGACCAGTGTAAACACATCCTCTGTGACTTATTACCTCGCATCTGGCGTTTTGGGAGTTTTTAGAGGAAGATTAAAAGAGTTTACGAGTGAAAATCAGCTGTGGAGGTGGATATTTTTTTCCCCTTCTCGCATAATATGATGATATAACGTTCAGTTTGTCTTTTTTTTTTTTTTTTTGGTTTAAGGAAAAAAAAGGATCGCTTGGCTGAATATGTGGCTGTCTCGTGGCTCCCACTGTTGGCTGGCAGCGGCTTCAACTTGAGCAGTTGTGAGTTCCGCAGCCGAACCACTGGTGCGTAATGGTGCACGACTGGACGGCAGATGTTTCACCAGCGGGACACTCTGTCTCTGCACACTTTATTTGAACCCTTCCAAGTTTTTTTTTTTTTTTTTTTCCCCTTCAGCGTAGGCGTGCGTTAACTCGGTGTCCTGCCTTTTTAAAAGTTATCTAAGGAAGGAAGAGGAGATAAAGAAAGAAAGAAAAAAAAAGAAAAGAAGTGGACTACTTCTTCCAAAACCGTCCCGGTTTTTACCGGGGAGTTGTCGTCATCAGCACCCCAGATATCCCCCCTCTCCAGCTCCCTAAATGGATGGGGCAGTCTTGGTCTATGCAGTTCAACGCAGGCCAAAAGATTGGAAACAACTTGTGAGTATCCGTCAGTTTGGCGTCTAAGAGGGGAAACGCTCAGAAATGCCCGGCCGCCCCGCTGGAGCTCAGCTCTGAGGACTTTTTTCTCCTGCAGTTTGTGCGTTTTTCAGGAGGAAGGACTCTGCTCAGAGTTTACAACAGAAAGGAAAAGTTAGCGCTGAAGTGGCAGCTCTCACAACACAAGCCCTCGCTATGGATTCTATGTATTTATTGATGTGCTTTTCACTCAGTCAAGTCTTTTTGGAGCATATTTTGGCTGCAGAGACGCATGGTGAGTAATCCACTTAATCTCCCCTTTCTATTTATTTATTTATTTTTTTTGCCATGTCTTTAGAAAACTGCACAGCAAAGTCTAACAGTCTAGAAGTAATGATTTGAAATGAAGCTTTGTGCTTACTGATGGATGAACATAATAATCTGACAGCCTTTACTGTTCCGGATGAACCAAATCAATACAGGGTGTTGCTGGATTTCCACTCTAGGCTATATTTTACTTTTCATAAAGAGAACATTCATGCTCCGATGCCTCTGTGTGCCATATAGAATCATATTTACCATATTTTTCTCAGTGCTGCATGTCTCTGTAATGATCCAGCTTTGTAGGAACTTTCTTGGCACAGCTCTGTGAACGTGATTCTCACTTGACACTATCTGTCCCATCAGAAAAACTCTCTGGAAAGTTAAGTGAATATGGTCTTATCGTGCCATTCAGCACAGACTCCCGTGGCCGGTACATTTCTCACGTGGTCTCTGCTGGAAGTGGAAGTAAAGGTGCTGCTGCCGCCGCCGCCGCCGCTACTGATGCCACCTCAGCCTTTGGCAGCAGAAGAAGGGTGGCCCGCGGTGCCCCCGAGATGCCCTCAGTCACCCCTGCCTCGGCTCAGCACTTGTTTTTCAATGTCACTGTGTTTGGGAAGGAGCTGCACCTCCGCCTGAGGGCCAACAGGAGGCTGGTGGCCCCGCGGGCTTTTGTGGAATGGCAAGAGGACTTTGAGGAAAAGGCCAAGGAGCGGATCCACGGGGACTGTGTTTTCACCGGGGACGTGAGCGACATGCCGGAGGCCTCTGTGGCCATCAGCAACTGTGACGGACTGGTAAGTGACTGATGCACACTCTGAACGCTGGTCTGATGATGCAGCAGCAGGAAATGTGCTTTTTTCTCTTTTATTCATTCACATTCATTCTTATTTTTTACTTCCACATGCATCAGAAGCTTACATAAGACCTGCATTAAAGCAGCGCTCCAGCTGAAATCCGTCTGTTGAGCATTGAAAGGTGATTCAAAGCTTGTAGTTCGATCTGCTGTAGAGAAACTGCAGTCATATCAACATGACAGCACCCTCAGGTGCTCATCAAACCGCTCCTGCAGCCTAACTTCTATGCTGCACATCCGTATGCTTTGTATCTGTGGACCTTTCATACATTTTTCTTAAACTCCCCACGTGCCAGCAGATGCATGGGGCAGGTGGAGAGCCTGGAAGCAGCTCTTCTGGTAGTTAAGAGCTCCTCAGGCTGCCAATAAAAGAACAGGCAAGTGCTCCAGAGCTGATGATGGGTAATTAGTCCATTGTTGAATCTGGCAGCTGTGTCTGAATCCTTTCATATTTCTTCAAACCATTGGATCATTTGCTGAGTGTGCACTATGCCGGTGTCGCTTTACTTAAACCTGCCTCAGCGCTGCACAGAGCTGATGGGAGCCTGTCAGTAGGCGACATGTTGGTCCATTTTTAGACTGAGAATGTCGTTTAGTGCAGCTTTAATAGCTAGAAATGGCTAAAAATCTATATGAAAAGGTAATGCTGTTGGTCCACAACCCTAAGAAGGAATATATGTACCCTTCATATGAGTGTTTGCTTTGAAATGCAGTAAAAAAAATAAAAAATGGAAACGATGGACCTCCACTTGAGGCATCCGTCTGGCTCCATGTCACTGCTGGTAATGAAGTCTACTAGAGTGAAACCACTTCAGAAGTGACCTGCTTCTTCCTCTGTGGGGTTGCATGTCCTTCATTACCACCAAATCTACTCCTCATTCTGCTCTAACGCGTTCAGCTGAGGGTCATCGTGGCCTTTCAAGCGGCGCTGTGCCGCGGCAGAGCGGCGCGTCGGGAGTCCAGCCACTAATGGGTGTTTGCAGTCGAGCAAATTAGAGTGAATTTCCAAACAACACGTGACGCTCGAATTGGCAGGTTGACCGAACGGAGGCTGGCCTGAGATTTTCTGACAGAAATGACACGGCGGTGGAGATAACCTCGTGACCCAGGAGCTTCTGAAACCCTCCGACTGAGAAGCACCTTTATGCTCAGGAGCTTTGGGTTCTGTGTCGTCCTGCACTTTCCCCGGTGAGGGATCGATTCAGTTTAATCTTAATTAAAGTGAGAACACTTTATTTACTGATTCCAGTTGGCAGCAATTATTGCTTCTTTTTTTTTTTTAACCTCAAACCACATTTCATCTCCTGACACTTGAGGAGGTTTTTGTGGCATCAGCACAACACAGAAGGAAGAAACAATGGACGCCACTGTGTCGTTGTCATCATCCTCCGAGGTTTTTTTATTCCCGTATTAAAAGAATAAATCATGCTGAAATTAAGGGAAAATCTTGTCATGATGGGTAGCGCTGCGCCTTCTTAATCTAATAACAGTTTGTGGTGTGCGGACAATGCTTCGCTGTGTTCTTTAATCACAACGTCGTTTTCTGAAAGACAGCTGTGTTCCCGTCAGTGACTTAACAAGTGACACAATGGCCTTGTGCAGCCCAGTGACCACAGAAAAGGTTTTTGCATATTCTGTTGATCTGTAGGTGCACAAGGATGCTGTGTTCCTGTTTTTCTGTTTTCAACAAGGCCGCATGCAGAAGTCAGATGTACTTATATTGAGATGTAGAGATGTTCTGCTCGCTTCTGCAAACTTTCGTTCTGCTTGCTTCTATTTTGCTGATTTTTATTCTGCAAGCACTTGTTCCTGTTCTGCTACGTGTGCGCTGGTACCTGCTGTTGTGTTGGCGTCGGTTCTGCTAGATTTTGCTACCATTAGCCACATTCTGATAAACCCCACAGTGCTGCAGAATCACTGAGCGTTACGTTACGCTGTGATGCCTCCAGTTTACTGTGCAGATTTACTGCATTATGCAAACACGTCTTTGCTGTAATTCCAACCTTTATTTAGACAAAACGCTAACACCAAGCTAACGGCGTGTTTCCTTCTGCACAGTGAGACGCTGTGAGTGAGCGGCCACACTGGGGTCATCCAAGGCAGTGAACACAACAGTGACCATATTGATGGAATGAGACAGCAGATCGATGGCCGGTCCAGTTTTAGCGAGCAGATAACAAGTCAATTCTGTCACAGCGGACTCCTTCAGAATGTAAATGACAGAAAAAGCATAAAGATGTTAGAGTAAGAGTCGTAACAAAGATAAGAGTCAAGTCACAGATCACGTTCAGCAGAGATGAGACTTGAGCAGGTTCATCCAGTGTACCAAACATAATTTGATTTTTCTGGGGATTTGAATCCTCTTCAGGCCTCGTCCACACGCAGCAGGGTTTTTGTAAAACCGAACATCCTGCCCCCTCCGTCTAGAAAAAAACTAACGTCCACACCACCTCATTTTTAGAAAAAACATTCATCCACCCCTAAACCGCATTAGTACGTTGTTGTTCAGCACGTTCGTATTCTACGTGAGGATGTAAGAACTCCGACGACAGGAGCGACGACCGGGACGTACGGAAATCATCACGCTGTTCCTCCAGGAGCACGATTTTAAAGTTCTCCCACCAGCTGGCAGTGGTCTGACCCAAAACCAGCGTCGGCATCTTTGATGGAGAACTCAGACGTGGAACGGCAAGGTGGTGTAAAATTACCGTCCTTAACATCGTTCTACGCCCGTGTTCTTGTACGTGGAGCGGTATCTGGGTCTGGACCAGAGACAACACGGTTCTGAGGGCGTCCACGCTGTTTCCAAATGTAAACACGGGTCACGTATGTGATGTAAAGAACAGATTTAGTCACAGGCAGTGATGTTTACAAACCTAAAACCTGGTTATTGACGTCTACATGCAGACGCATTAACGGAGGATTCATAGATCTCCACTTTGGTCGGAGGTTTTGAAAGCATCGCTTTAAATGCCGTAAATCTGCGTTTTCATGTGGATGACAAAACATCTTGGTTTTGTGAGATACCTGCTACGTGTGGACGAGGCCTCAGTGTGGTGGGCTTTATGTTGTTGGTGTGGTCTGTTCAACCAAATTGCAATAAATGCCTTTTTTCTTTTTATATTCCTTTCAGTAGAATAAAGTTCCCTGTAAAACTGCTGACGCTGCAGTCTGTGTGTTACGCAGGGCTTCAGTGACACTGCATTTGGACAGACATGCTGACTTCTTCAAATGTCATGTTCCAAAACTTGGACCATCGCAAGCAGCGTTTCATTCACCTCTGTTTTACTGTGGTGGCGGCAGATGTCTGCGACCAGGCGAGCAAAACAAAAACTATCTGGAAGGCTGACTATCACTGAGTGCATGTGGGGAGGGGAGGAAAAAAAGAAGAAGTTTTGTTTGTGATTTGGGTGAACTTACCCTTTAGAGGCTGCAGTCAGACTCTTCAGAATATTGTCCATGTGTTTCCTTGCATCAAAGCCAACATAAACACGGACCTGTCTGCGCATGCCGGGGTGTTCGGGGAGCATTTGAAGTTGCACAGACGGCTCGCAGGCAAATTATTTAGTCTGACATGTATGCTTGATGTGGAAGGACGCAGAGGAGATCATGTCTGATGAAAGGAGCAGGTTTGAAAGGTATAAGGACGTCAATCGCACGCTCGGGTCAAAACAAATGCGGGCCAGATCTTTGAGATGCCTTGACGTAGGCCTTCCACCAGCACTTAGTCTTCAAAGGTAGTTTGATGGGTTCCCTCGTAGAGAATAAACACTCCTGAACTGGGGCAGATGCATATCACAGTCGCGCTGGTGTCTTTTTTAGACGTGTGCATTTATGGAAACAATCACACCAGCAGTCCTAACTCTCCGGCTTGCAGTTGTTTCAGCTGTTTTAACTGAGTTTCAGTGATAAGCGTTGCTATTACAGCGTCCTCGCACAGATAACTCGGTCCCTTCCCCCAGACGTGCAGGATTTACGGCATTCCAAGCTCATGACAGATAAATCATGCACGCAGTAAAGCTGCATATTAATCTGCTGTCGGTATATTTGGTCTCGCAGCGCCACCAGATTGTCAGCTGAGGTCGCAGAGAAATGCCTCCCAAAGCCAGACCTGCACTTTCAGTTTCATTTTGATTTCTAACTGACCGGCGTCTCGGTGATATCTTCCTCTGACCCCTGCTAGACGGCAACAGCTGTGAGCTCGAGACAAGCACGAACTATTGTTGCGGAGCGATGAGTGATGGCTATGATTATACCGCCGCTGCTCATGTGTTGGGAATTAGCACAGATGACGGCCTGATTGAATTACATGTGTGATGGAAACACGAGTGCCAGATAACCCCGGTAGGAAGAGCGCTATTTCTGTGCCTATCGGTTAAAACGAGCCAGAGCCACCCGGCAACAGGCAGAAGTCAGTTGGATAACTTTATTTTTGAGGTGGTGGTGGTGGTGGTGTGAGGGGGGACAGTTTTCCATCCGTCGGAGATGGAAAAATGTCTGTCTAAATTGTTCTATTCATGAATGTTTGCAGGAATTCTGCAGGAATTTTGCACCGAGCTGGTCCCGGTCCAGTATTCCAGGATCCTCCGGTGTTCCAGTACTCTGCTGGCACGGAGGCGAAGTCACTAAATTAAGAGCTCCGTCAGTGGAAGCCCAACAACTCAGCCAGCGACGTGATTTATTTCCTCTCACTCTGATCCTTATTTGTAGCAGCTACAGTATGTCTGTCTAAAAAGGTGCTCATTCAAACACACACTGACACACAGTAAATGCTGCTACGACTCTTTGTTGTGGACGACGTCTGCTCTATTTCTGAATTATTCTGAATCACTACTACAGCTTCTACAGCTAAAAGGCCTACAGTTTAACATGTAATACTACTTCTACTCCTCTGACTACACCTTCTTCTTCTCCTGCTACTACAATAACTACTACAACTATATCTTCCTCTACTACTTACTTATGCTACTAGTACAACAAATACTTCTTCCACTGCTACAGCTACTAGTACTTCCACTACTAAACCATCTTTTCCTCCTGGTGCAGTATTTGTCTTTGGTAATCCATCTGCTGCTTTGACTACATCTACTTCTTCCACCACTGGTACTCATGGTACTGCAACTTCTTTTTCTCCTACTACTGAAGCTTTATTGGTCATAGATCCACTTCTTCTAACACCATGGCTATAACTGCTTCTACTGCTAGTACCATAACTACTTTTTAACTACCAAACTACCACTCCTGCCACTAATACATGTACCACTGTGAGTACTTCTTCCCTGTTACTTCTAGCACTTCTAGCATAGTGCAACCATATCTTCTCCTGGTTTCCTTTTTTATTACCACCACTAGTACCAGCGCTTCCTCTCCAACCCCTCTGCAGATATCTACCTCTTCAACTATTACTACACCTACTTATGTTTGGGACTAGTCCAAGTAGTAGTTCTTCTTCTAGACCAAGAAACGTCTCCTCCAGTATTTGCCTTTGGTACTTCTCTCACTACTTTTACTAGATCTTCCACTACTACTTGGTACTACTACTGGTACTACAATTGCGTCTTTCTTCTACTCCTACTAAAGCTTTGCTGCTCGTAGAACCGCTACGGCTACAACTGCTTCTACTCCCAGTACCATTAGTACTTTTTAACTACTAAGCTACTTTTACTACCAGCACCACCGCTGCCATGACAACCTCTTTCTTTACTCCTTCTGACACTAATGGGTGCAGTACTACCTCCACTTCTTCTGCAAGTATTTTACAACCTTCTACTACTTCCTTTACTGTTACTACATCTTCCTGTACTACTTAGCTTTGGTACTGGTGCAAGTAATACCTCTTCTACTCCCAGTATTTGCCTTTGGTGTTCCTCCTGCTATGTTTACTACATCTCCTTCTTCCACTACTACTTGATTTTAATACTGCTAATGATGCTACGACTGTATCTTCTTCTTCTTCTCTATTAGTACTCGTACTTCAGGTACTACTAGTCTAGGGCAACTACCTTCTCCTCTACTGTTTGTATTTGATTCTACCACCGCTTTTCTCTTTTGTACAACTCTTATTACAACAACGCTGCGACTACTTGCTGCTACTTCCATTTACTGCTCTTTCTAATGATAGTAAAATAACGATTATTGTATTAATCGTCCCTTTTTAGCCTTTTCAACCATATAAAGTTTCAATTAAAACCCGCTCACAGCAGCCTCCTAATCATCTGCTTCATTTAACCGACCTCCATAACGTCTGATTTATTACGATCCCTACGCATGTTTACAGATTCGTGCCGGTTATTTTGAGCCTAATTTTCTCCGTGTAGCCGTCGTCTTCACCACCAGCCATGTGTTGCCCTTTGTAGCCCGGCACGGCGAGATTTGAAAGCTGATAAAAAGGAATCAAGTAGTAATCCGTTGCTCCCACAACCTGTCTCATATGATTATTTCAAACCCACGACCCCGCTGAGTCCGGCACCACTGAGCCATGATTTAGCCTCTGGCTTATTGATCTTCCCGGTTTTGCAGCAACAGCTTTTATCCAGTATGATCAACAGCTCGCATGCTGCCAGTGTCTTACCACATCAGAAGTGTCATTTCATCCTGGACTTAGATTATGGACCTCATGTCTAAAGGTCACGCAGTTTACATGAAAATAAGAGTCCGTGGCCTGATCTCAGAGGCTGACGGTGGATTACCTTTGTAACTCTCTGTCTCTGGGTTGTGAATCAACAAAGAGTGTGCCTTGAATCAAAATTACATGTTTCCAAACAATCTGCCACAAATTACAGGTTGAGCTCCTGGAATGATGGCCGGACTTTGATTTCCTCTAGCGTGTTGCATCTCAAGCATCCGTGGCCTGGGGCACTTGTTCCATTTTTAGGTTGTGTTTGTTTGTCGTGCGCCATAAAGGACGCCGCCGACAGATCGTCTCAGCGGACGACCACCAGGTTTTTTCATGCCGGCGCCGTGTTGCGTCCATCATGAGCCACTTCTACGTCTCTTTTTATGTTATAATGCGGATTGAGTGTTGTGAAGGAAAACAGCTTGGCCTGTGATCTCTGTGAGCAAGGGTGTAATTTCCAGTGGGGATGGGGGAGGACATGCCTCACTCACTTTCCAAGATCCTATTTTTGCTCCCCTGTCTTTTATTGGTGGGAATGAGTGTTCATGAAAGGCTGCAAAAATGAAATATTGAATAAACAAAGATATTAGATCATCGGTCAGCGTTATCTAGACGGATAAACTGGGTCGCACTTTACACACAACTGAAATCTGTTCTGATGCTTCGTTATCAGTGTAGTGAGAGGATTTTGGAATGAGATTTTCTTACTACGTCTCACTAAAGGACCCTAAAATGAATGCACTCTCCAGACTTTACAGCTTGCTGTTGAAATCTTTGAACTGCCGTAACGTAAAGACACAAGAACTGAATATCAGTCAATATTTCTTGCATATGCAGACGACAGATCACATGTCCACAGGTAGGGAAGATATTTCATTTGAGATTCATTTAATTCGTTCTTGGTTGTTTCCTGTCCTTTGTTTACCTCATTGTTCCTCCGTGCCACTTCTGAAACAAGCCTTCTGAGCACATCCACGCGTGACACATTTATTTAAACAAGCCCAATTTCCTGCTGCGAAGTGATTTCACCTCGTTTGCCTCGGTGTGTTCGCCGCTCGGAGCAGGTGACGGCCTCCGACAGCCTCCGCTCAGCTGAAAGAGTCGCTCTGAAATTACATACAGTAAATATCCTCCGTCAAAGTTACGGATGTGTGGAATTTAGTGCATCGGTGAGCTGAAGGCCTGCCTATATTTGCCTTTTCTTTTCTTTTTTTTTGTATGGATGCCTCGCTGTTTTTCAGTGCACACGCAGGAGAAGCTACAGCAGAACCACATGCTGTAAGATCTGGAGCGACCGGATGACAGCGATATCGGCTTAACCTCGAGTGACCCAGATAAGCTCACTTTGCATTTCGTCATCGCAGATTGAAATCTCCGATGTGAGCGTCTCAGAAATGGGAAACAAAGCGTCATTTGCCACAAAGTGATGATGAGATAATATTTAAACATGCTGCAGATGAGCCAACATAAACTGTTTAGGTAAGATGTTGGGCCGCTGAGCGCTTCTTCAAGTCTGTGGACCTCAGCTGGAGGGATGAACACCACTTTTCCAAAACATGTTCTCTCAGTAGATGGTGTGTCGACCACGTCAGCCCAAAATCTGCCAACGGTGTTTAAGTTGGTGAAGATTCGGTGAAGGCCTCAGCGTATGATTCACATGATTCTCATACCGAACAAACCATTCAGCGACCCGTTGTATTAACGAGGACGCTGTCACGCTGGAGGAAACCACTCCAAGGCTTCGGGGTTTTTTTTCCCTTTAATTTGTCGGTTATACTGAATTCCACTGATTTCTCGCCACTCGCGTCGGTGCAAAGTGCGACGACAGGATTCCAAAACAACAGCAACACTGTGGCTTCGCTTATTTACGACCGTGTGAGAGGAGAGTCGAGCCACAGCTGGAGCCCGGGCTGGAGGGTGTAATTTTCACTGGTCAACGAAGCAACACTTTTCAGAATATAAGTTTTTATATCTCCGGTTTCACAGCTTCTCTCTGAGTTCTGCTGCTGACCAGCTGTTAGCGTCCGAATGAGTGAAGCTGTCACTTAATAACATGCAGCCTGTCAGGACGCTCTGCAGACGCTACTTTGGGCAGAAATCTACTTTATTTGCTTTGTTTTTGGGGAACATTGTGTGATTTGCTTCCTGATTTTTTTGGGGAAAGTGCAATCATATACTGAAAGGATATTCAGTGAATTGTTTTGCCTACACCATGCAATAAAATCAGCCGGTTCTCGAGCTCCTCAGGTCCAGGTTGACTTTGTCAGATCACATTTTTGTTTGGTTGAAGAGTCCACAACCCAAAGATATTTAAATTAAAACGGGAAAAGCTTGAATTTTAAAAGCTGAGACTTAGAATTGTCTCAGATGTAAATCAGAGTTGAGAAGGTGCCCTTGTAGGTCGTGCAAATGCAAGATTTTGAAATGGTCTAAGTGTAGTTTTCAGTGACACGAAGCTTTGAACGACACAGAAACGAATCCAGAACTTCTCCAACGCTCTTCCCGTCCTCGCCTATAGCCCGGACTTCACCGTAGAGTTTACATATGTTTACATTTGGTTCCTCCGTAGGCCCTTCCAGATGCCGCCGCCGCCGCCGCTGCTGCTCTCTCCGACTTCACTTTCCACCCACTGCTGAAATAAGAGACCACAGAGGAAGTATTGGAGCATGTCTTACTTGGCATTTCCTGGTCAGGGGGCTGGAGAGATTCCTTCACTCTTCTTTGCCCTCGCTGTCACATCTGTCCACCCTGAAGTTCACAGCGTTCCCATTGTTAGTCCCAAATGACAGCGTGCCGAGGATCTTCAGATGAGGTTGTTTTATTTCGGGCACGAGGTTCTGTTTGCTGCACTGTATTTAGATTTTCTTTTTGCAGCTGTAAATACACACATTCTTGCCAAAATCTTGTTGGTGTGCCTTCTTCATGAGGATAATGACAGGCTGGACAGTAGTTTTTTTTTTTCCCCATAGTGACGAGTATGAAGGAGAGCGTACTCCCACAGTGCAGTTGGTGCTCATTAATAGAAACTGATTTTTTTTTTTTAACCAGAAGATGCAGCATTGTTTTTCGCTCACGACGGATTATATGTTGTTTGCCGTGATGTTGGAGGTTTTTTTTTTAGTGCATTGTGCTTTCATTAGAAACAGTTCACACAATGTTCCTGCAGAGTTTGGAGCAAATCATGTTACACCAGCTGTCTCCCCAACAAGCCTCGTTACTACGTCTTTCACAAAGACATCTTAAATCAGAGAAAATCATCGACAGTTTATTTGTGTCTGTGTGAGTTTCTTCTTGCTGTTTTCTCACAGAGACGCTCAGGTTGGTTAACTCCAGGTTGTGAAACGTCTGCCTCCGTTGTGCACCGGTTAGCCATCTGAAAAGGATAAATACAATAATTGACCGACAAAGCAGAGGTTCTGTTGTGCATTGTACCTTTTGTGTGGAGAAAAAAATGTGCAGGTCCACACAGGAGGTATTCCAGCTGCTTCTGTCGGTCAACCGCAACCTGAAGTGTGCACTGACTCGGTGGATCTATTGTCCTGTTTTATGCGCTTTACTATTGTGTGATGCATCCTGAGCGCTGCCAGACTGTATCCGACGCTCAATGTCGTGCCTGAGCGTATCCGGTGTAGGCCAGGATGGAGCGCTGAAGCCGCCGCCGCGTCTATAATCAATGTTATTACATTTACTCACATGGCCCGCTTTCACTCGTAATAACCAATACGCAGATTGGACTCCACTGTAGTTCCCTTCAGCTCTACAAAGCTGCGTTTTCAGGCCTCTGATTTGACCGCTTTGGTTCGCTTTCATTGTCTGTAGCTGCAGCAGGATGGTGTTTTCTACTGAAGCTCACTCTGAGCTACCTCCTGAGCAACAACAGGAGACGGACTGAACCGGGCAGCTAGCGTTTGAACACAGTGGACCACTTAGCAGCTAAAGAGGCAGACGCCGGGGGAGGATTTCTATTCTCCAAACGGTTTTCTGTCTGCTGGATGCACATGAAGGCGACCGCGTGTCAACAGGTTCACGATAACAACTCAAAAGGTGGTCATGAGTAAGTGTTGTGCTCGCAGCCTGTTTCTGCTGCCTTGAAGTGGCCGAACAATCTGTTGCTGCAAGCTGGATGTAACATGCGGTTGTCTTTTGGGAGGTGATGGTGCACAATAGCCTAAGGTGACTGTTTCATAAACCGATGCTTGTATCGACCAAGCGGTGCAAACAAATCCAGTAGCACACAAGGTGGCCACGATACAAACACATACGAGCACTTTGATTTCACGAGATTGAAGTCTAGGAGCAAAATGTGCAATCCCTTAAACTATACTGTGTGTAGATAAAGTCTAAAAGCGATGGTTTCCCCCCGTGGACCCCATCTGAATATTGATCTTAACTCACGTTAGATTTACAACAAGAGGCCTAAAACACAGGATGCCACCATTATGGAGTCAAGCACATGTTCCGGCTTTCATCTCTCTGGAAATTAAAGGGGTGACAGAATGGTCAATGGTGTGCAAAGATGTGCTTTGAACGAACGCAGCGCCATCACAGTGGCTCGTGGCAGATAAAAGGGAAGTCTGGGAAGTGTCAGAGTTTTCAAATTGCTCGCTGGGCAGTTTGAGCGAAAGTGAGCACATCACAAACTCCAACGCAGGCTTTGAACTCTTTGGGCATCGCAGATTGGTATCAAAGCTCGGCGAGCGTATCCAGCTGAGAGGGTTTCTTTGAATTTATTTAAAAATGTAAAGCAGATGGAAACACACGGGCGAACTGAGACATCGCTGCTCATCATCTCGTTCGGGGTGAAATCACTGCGACGCTCCGTGAATCTCGGCGAAGGGGCTCGAGGGGCCCCAAATTGTGCCTACCTGCGTCATTCCACATCCTCACCGAATCTCCCAATTGATCAGGCACGCTGTAATTACAGGCTCCAGTGGAATTACCGTCCTTTAAAGGGAAGAGCGGCGCACTAATTTTAAGACCCTCTTTTTCCAGGCAGGCCTGATCCGCACTGATAATGGGGAGTTTTTCATCGAACCCCTCGAGAAGGGCCAGCAGGATGTGGAAGTGAAGGGGCGTGTCCACGTGGTCTACCGCAGATCAGCCATCAAGAGGGAGACGGGCCAGCGGAGGGACGACCTCCACAACGAAGGTAGGCGAAGGGGAAGGAGCGTGACGTCAGTGGAAACAGACGGCAGTGTGTGGGCTGGAGTGTTGTGACTGTATGAGAGAAAGTGCTGCTGGTTCATAGAAAACTGTGTGATGATGATTGTGGAAGATCAACGTCCACAATGAGGGACAAACTGACACAGAACAGAATAATGACAGAGAACCATCATGACTGTATGACTGTTGCTTTAAAGGACCAAACAGTGGGCACGTTTTTCCTCCTTTCCATTCAGATCTGTACTCGCAGACTCCTGAAGCCACCACAGAACATCAAATCTGTTCTTTTTTGTCTAAGCTGATGAAGCAGAACCAGTTTTGTTGTTGCTACAAGCTCTAAGTGGAATTAAACAGCTGTTTTCAACACACATCTGCTCTGTACGTGTTTCGCTTGCACTGTGTTCCCCTCAGAGAAGAGCTCCAGACAGGGACATTTACATTTTTTCTTTGATGATGGCGCCCCCTAGTTTTGTATGAACTTGATAGAACATCATCAGGTATCTGTCTACATGGATGGATTTCTAAACAGCCAATCGAATCTCAGGCAGAGCAGTGAGCCAAACAAATGGTGAGAGACAAACAGGACGGCACTCGTTCTGCTGCTTGTCCAGGAACACATTCACAGAGTTCACCGCTAACACAAGTTCGCCGGCTCCAGGGCTCATTAGCTGCTCAGCTCCTGCATGTAAATGTGTCTGCAAACGACGCTCCGAGTCCAGTTAGACGCCGGCGGTGCTTTTTACTCGCCAATACCACAAACGAGGTGATTTGCTGCTACGGTGCAGGTTTGTCTAATTCCTTGTATCACCGCTGTGGCGAGCTGCTGTCTATCAAACATGACATCAACCCCCAGCCTCCAGACTTTTCCTTCCTTTTAATAATGCAATACTTTTTAAAAAACAATATTTCTGAGACGACTAAACAGGATTTTTATTGGACTTTGTTTTACATGTGAAGCTGCACTATTCAGTATTTTGTTTTTTTACATCAGTTCAGCGTGAAAGAGATTCCTCACCAACAAACTGAATTTTAATTCTCTATAATTAATGAGCTTTTTAGCACCTTTCAGCTGCTTTTTTGGTTTTTACAGCCTGCAGCTTTCACCAGTTGATCAGCGGATACCAGAGCTTTTGTTTGTGGAGACAAAATTAGATCTAAAAAAAACCTACAAACAACACAAAGAAAGTAATTCTGGGGGAACATTTATGTTGTTCTGTGTGTCACCAGTTGTGCAAATAGAGAAGCACTAATACATGACGACCTCATCAGGGGATAATATTGGATGTCAGTATTATGTTTGTGGATTCTTTTGCTGAAAAAACAAGAATGGAAAGAAAAATACAAGAAGAGTTCATATGCAATAACAGATAACGTTTTTTTCATTGCTTGAGATAATATCGATCAGACTGAAGCTGAGTGGATCTGACTCAGTAGAACTTGAGATAACTTTAGTTTGATCGGTTTTGTCTCAGGTGGGTTTTCTGAAGGTTTGTGAAGATGGAGTTTCTGTTTTTGCTAACGAACTCTTCATATCTTTGTCTGAGGACGCCAAACTGGTGCAGCTTCTAGAGAAATGTGTCACTAACATGAAGGTTGTTGGTTCCGATTCGTGATTTTGTGTGATCCTGGTCGTAAATAACAAATAAAAATGAAGTTAAACCAACAATTAGAGGATGCATACAGGAGTTAGAGCAGTTTATGGGTGATTTTCATGAGCAGTGGAACCGTGTTTGTGTTTTGAAGTGAACTGTAGCCAATCAGAAGTTAAAAATAATTAGAATTTTATGTTTTATTTCCAAACAAAACATAACTGAGCGAACAAGACGCTAAATGCCTTCAGCTGCCACTGAACTACTGTCTGACTTACGCTTTCTCAGCCCAAACAGCATCAGCAAAACATTTCAATTTGTTTTAAGTTAGCAAAAATGTGCATTTTGCTTTCTTCGAATCAGGCATTTTAATTAAAGCTGACGCGTACAAGGTTGTGAGCCTGTGCAGACGTTCAGCGCCGGCTGTCATGCTTTTTGTTCCTCAGGTGCTCCACACATACTTTGATTAAGATTTTAATTAGTGGTGAATTCTTACTTTTTCAACAACATGAAAACACTACTGACAGCTCAGGCTCTTGAAGTTCAGCTGAATATTTTAAATACTGAGCTGAAATCAGTGAAAAGCACAAGGTAAAGCCACAGCTGATTAAAAAAACAGGATTATACATTATTTACAGTTAACAGGCTAAAACTTGCACACCAGAACCGTGGCGGACGCTTTCCCCTGCAGCTTCTGTAGCCCCGTAGCTACCCTACATATATTTATTAGGCTGAGCAGCAGAGGCGGCGTTCGCTTAAGCAGCTGGTAAAATGAGGAATGCTGGGCTCCAGTGGTCGTACTGGGGACTGGGGAGTGTGGGGGAGCCAGAGGTTGGAGTGACCTTTCCTTCGCAGTCAAGCGGCTCCATCATGAATTCCTTCTCTATTCCTTTTTCTTCGCCGCAACAATAGCTTGAGCATCTGGCGGGGAGAGTCTCACCGTGCTCGCTAATTCACTCCATTTCCCGTAACCCTCATTGGTCTTTTCGTTTTTACTCTTCAGCTCATGCATCCTTTGGAACAATTTTAATCAAGTCACTCGTTCACATTTTCCAATCCGGCTTTATTTTTATGTAACGTCATGAAATGCCACTAATTCTCCAGTGAAGCGATGCAGCTGTCTCCTGTCGAATATGCACCCAACTGGGCTGAAGTCCTTGAATATCGTTGCACTTTTTTACCTTTTTCTTTACCGTTTCTGCACCTGTGCACAACGCTGTGGGCCTTACGTCACTGCAGAAAGCAGCAGGGTCTGTATTTGTGGTGTTTTTCAGACTCTTTGCAGACTTTTCTCCTTCACAATAAAGGTAATGAGAGTTTTCCTCACTTTCAAACAGAGAATACCACAAAATATCGTTTATCAGCACAGTCACATTTGTACTTAAAACAGTGTTTTAGGCTTTTTCAGTCTCATTAAATGTCTCTATTTACTCTGTTTTCTGTATTATTTCAGAACATGTGCTGTCAGTTGCAGGCAAAGCTGTGCAAACTGATGGTTTTTTTAGAAACAGACACGTTTTTGCATTTGTTGAACACGTTTATTTTTATTTACTCGACCACAACTGCTGCAGATGAGCACCCATTTCTCTGGCATTTACAATTATTCAGAACAAATTGATTCCTGACTGTTTGGCAGGAGACGACTGTTGAAATGGGGTTTGCAGAACGCTGCGCTTTATTTTCTGCATTTTCCTCCTGAAAATACCTCGTCCAATTGATTTCCCAGCACGTTGTATACGTGACAATGTGTTGTGAAAGCTGCGCAAAGCTTTTGTGACGCTTTAACATTTGAAGCAATTTCTGGCAGGCGTGCTCACGGTGCCGACGCTCCAAATTACCTCCATCACGAAGGTTATGAGCTGGTTTGTTTACTTGTTTGCTTGCTTAGATGGGAAAGAATTAGAAGCTTGTAATTAATTTCAGTGATATCCGCCTAAACCACGTCTGATTGCTTCATTCACATCCAGAACCAGATGAAAAATACCTCCACGGCTGCTGTGATCGTATATCTTTGGCAGTGACGTCTTCCCCTCTGAGTGATCTCCGTTCATTATGTCAAAAGTGACAAGTTAATTTTCAGTTTATCCGGTCGTGTGCCTAAACTACGAGGCACGTTTTCCTGATTGCCTCGTGCAAACCCAGAGCCGGATTAAAAATACCTCCACGGTTGCCATGGTCGTATATCTTCGGCAGTGACGTCTTCGCCCTCTGAGCGATCTCATTCATTATGACTAAAGTGACAACTCAATTTTCAGTTTATCCAGACGTGTGAATCACCGCGTTTCACTTTGCATCTCGTCTCGCAAGACCTGTTGCGTTTCACAGTTTCCCCGCCGCGGCCGTAATCTGCAACACCCAACTTCACACGATTTACGGCTTTCAGTTCAGACAAACAGCCGTCGATAGATAAATATCACAGATACCACTCAGATGGGATGCACGTCATGGATGCACGTATGATAGTTACTCTCCATGTGGGACAAAGTGGAAATCTTCTGATTCTACAGGCCAACAATTTACGACTCAAAGGGGAGCATTTTGACCAGACATCGAGTGGTTAAGAAAATATAGAGTCCTCGGCACTGTTGATAATCCCAAAGGCTTCCACCTGCTCATCCCAAAGACTGAAGTTTTATGTGCGGCATGACAGGACCGTGAATCATTTCCCTGAAGCTGAAACAGGAGAAGACATATCGTACGTGCAGCGGGTTCTCGCCGTCTGTTCATTGACTTGTTTACGTCCTGCTCGTGTTTTGCAGTGGCAGACATCGGGATCGCCGACCTCCCGGCGGCTCTGGACCTGGTCGAGCATAAACTGTCTGAATCCGAGCGCAAGAGGAGGCACGCCAAGAAGGACGACTACAACATCGAGGTGCTGCTGGCCGTGGATGACTCGGTGGTGCGCTTCCACGGCAAGGAGCACGTGCAGAATTACGTTCTCACGCTCATGAACATCGTAAGTGTGTTGTTGCAGGAATGGCTCATTGGGTATCTGCTGCTTGATTATGCTAATTCCTGTTGTTTTCCTCCTTGATGGTTGTTGTTAATTTTTGCCAAACAGGTTTAAAGTCAAAGGTCGGTGTCAGAACAGCAAAGTGAAAAATGGCTGCAATTACGTAGAAAAATTAAGGTTAGACAGCTGAAGGGAACAACTGTAGGGTCAAATTGAAAAAAAAAGTTCAGTCCTGACCATCGAACCTTTGCCAGATGCTCTTCCTGTGCACAGGTCATGTTATAAAATAGGTCACAGTAGTTATTGAGTTCCAATATTGGAACAGAAAGTGGTGCCATCGGTAGAATATTGGAGTAGAAAAAAACATTTTTTGACCGATTCGCACCATCATAGCACTGGTTTGTATTAAAGCAGGCTTGTACCATTGAAGACCATGTATACATATTAACGGGCTACAAAATTTCAGGACTTCAGCTACGTTATTTCTCAAGTTATTTCAAACATTGGTGCAAAGAAAACGGCGCAGAAATCGACACGACTCCACTAATGTTACATATGACCCCAGATTTTAAACATTCACCACTTAAAAAAAGAGATCAGTCAAATTAAAGATGGTCACATGTGGAGCTTTTGGTAAACTGAGGCAGAATGACTGCCGAGTAAAACTTCTGTAAATACTGATAACTACTATGAATACTACTAAACAGACCAGAGTCCCACCTAGGAAGCTAGAAGTTGTCATTTTTCTTTAAAAAAACGACTTAAACAATAAATTATAAAGGTTTAAATAGTCGCTTAAATATTCAGAATGACTTGTTCCAGCTCTGAAATGCGCGTCCGTAGCTTGAAAATGCTGCTGATGTTCTTTTAACTTCAGCTACCTGGTGGAGATTTTTCCCTCCTGGTGCCGTTTGACATCAGACCCAGCCACACTTGTCCCCAGACCCCCACTTACTTTCTCCTGCTGTTGATGGATTACCGATGAGAGAGGCTGGGGAGGGAAAGAAACTCTCAGCTCATTCATTATGGGTTCCACCAGCTCCTACCACCATAATCTACTTACTGGGCCCAAATCCCCCAAGTCAGATTTTCACAGGGTGCTGGTTTCACTCTGTAACAGTTACCATTTGGACCGTGCATGGTGGTCTGATTAGCTGCACTAGGCCAATTAGAAAAGTTGACTGGGAGCTGTGCGGGGCAGTCGTGGAAACCAGCGCCAGAAGTCCGCTCGCGTTGCCAAGCTCTGCTTACACGGAGTGATGTGTTTATTTAATTAGGATATTATATTCACATTCTGTTCCCAAATTTCTTCAACGGAGAGAAACGTCTGACTTTCAGCAGCCTCGGCCGATGATGCTGTCAGAGCTGAGAGCGTCAGGAGCTCCGATAAGCACTTCAGAGTGTTTCAGCTCACTGACCGGACAAGTGAATTCAGGGGAAGTCCTTGGAGTTAAAAATGCTTTTAATTAAAACTTTATAAAAGTTACGCACTCCCATTCATGCTGAGTGTAATTTAAAGGGGAGGGCAAACGTGCAATTTCGTGGAAGCAAAGGGCCGTTTAAACGAACGAGGGTCAAAACTCTTTAGTTCCACTCGTAAGCCACAGGCTTGCTGTGTCTGAAAGAGCTCTGCCCACTCAAATCCCTCCGAATCCCTGCTCCGTGGCTGCAGAATGTGTAGTACCACCTGGAGAAACTCTCCCTGAGGGATTGATTACTGAACATCCTGTCTGCGCAGAAGCCAAGGTGACTGCCGAGGTGCCTGCTGCACAATGGCCGTGTTGTTTGACCGCGGACCAGGTTTTGTCCATGTCAATGTGATGCTGTACACAAGCCAGGGACACCTAGCGCCTGTAGCCCACAGCTGCTACTCTCATTTTCAGCCACAGGAGTCTCGTTTCAGTCCTCTGTGTGCTCCTCCTGGCTTTGTAATTATCCCCGTATACGTGGGGCTGGCCCATCCCTCCGCCGGACTCACCAGCCAGCTTTTCTTTCTTAAAGATGCAGAGACCTGAGTTCTGTAAGAAAAAAATAAAAAAATAATAAAAAAATGCAGCCTCAGTGTTTACATATGGAGCTTTTATGATGCTATTTTTTAAGATGCCGTCCTCGTTTTTCTAGAGCTTCCCTGTTTGGGCTCCAGCATAAACACACGTATATAGGTCAGTATGGACCAGGCTGAGGAATCTGAGTTTGTAACAAATCTGGGAGAATTTAAGGGTCACTCAAAGGTTCTGTACAGCATTGATTGACCTGAATAGGCTTCTGTGAATGGAATATTTGCTTAAATGCCTTGGGTGTAGCCCTGCATCCCGGAGCAAAGTTGGACTTAAGCCAAGATAGCCTTTCTTCAGTGACAGAGCTTTTGTTCTGCGCGGTCGTAATTTTCACCCAGATCAAGCTGACTGGTTGGAGTTTTAGCACTGTTGACTTTTAACGAGAGGTTTAACAACATCAACTGTTAATATTAATGAAGAAAGCTCTTAAAAAATGCAGTCGTCTTTATCTTTGCCTGCAGCGTCTCTTGTTAAATCAAGAACAAAGATTTCATGACATGTAGCTAAAGTAAAAAATAAAACAATGATAATTAAAAACCTTCACAAGGTGTGCAGGCGTCGCGCTCACGTTCACGCTTTCATGTGTGCAGGTTGTGATCATTCAAACTTCTGACGTTCAATGTTTTCAACTGAAAAAATAATTCAGTTCTCGTTTTATGAAGAACCTAATTAGAATAAAAACAAATATCGGAGCAGCAGAATACAAATGATCTCAGTCTGGACGAATGCCAGCCTGTAAAAGTTATTCTCTGGCATTGGCTCCGCTGATGTTGCTCCGCTGGGAGGCTTCGTGTTGTGGTAACGGCATGGGATGCCACAGCGCTGCCTACGTCTGGAGCCTGGAGCAAACGCTCTTCTGTAGGTTTTCTCTCCGGATTCGAGAGAATGAAAAATGGAATAATGTTGGTGTAAAATCAAAGCTTTAAAGATCGGAGAGGAAAGAGACGAACCACGGATCGTTTTAACCGATGCGAGCAGAACGGTGGAGCGAGCGATGCCTTCTGTGTTTGGTGTTGGTCAGAAGACCCACCGGATCGATAAGGAGAGGTCAACTGGAACAATTTTTAATGATGTTAACAACAGAAGAAGGTGTCGGCGATTAGAGCACATCAATATTTTTATTATGTGAAGGCTCATTTGAGAGTAATTAAAGGACAGAACCTTCTGTGGTGCTGCTGGGGGTGGAGGACTGTTCTGGTACCGCTGATGTGCAGCGGTGAGGTCGTTGTTGCTGCGTTCGAAAGACAAAATGACAGAATATTTATGTCATATTTAAGGAAATATGGTTAAAAACTGATGGAAATCACTGGTAGAATGCAGTGTGGTGACAGAGGCTTTGGCGATTTGCTTTGTGATTAGTTATTATCTGGGTTTGACAGTATTTATAGAAACCTCGATTATAAATAAAACACACTTATTCAGGAAATCCTCTTTCTCTCTGAACCTTCGCTGAAAACATCAACACAGAAGTCATGTTTGCACTTATTGACTGTATATAAAGACAAATCCTCCCTGACGTCACCTGTAGGTTTTCTAAACAGCAGTTTTGAGGTTATAATTCCTGGCTAATCCAAAAATAAGCAAAGCAGTGGGACGGGAGTGGAGCTGAGGTGCTGCTATGATGCACCCACTTGTTGCTCAGAACAGTCACATCCTTAATTATGCATAACTTTAATAAAGGTTAAACAGGTGAACTATATACCAGTTCACCCCATGTATGGTTGTCATAAACGGGGAAATTAGCTGCACAGACCATAATTCCCTGACCTACTCAGGTGTAGATGTGCATATTTCTGCTGTAACGTTTGGCTTTTTAACATGGGAGCCTGTGGAGAATGACTCGGCCTCAAGTGGACATTCGAGGAACTGCAGGTTCTGTTGGTTAAGCGTGAGTTTCCTCTTTAATCCCCAAAGGTTACTATTTGATCTGAGCTCTATATGTAAAGCTACAGCCAGCAGGTGGTTAGATTGGGTTCACATAAAGCTAGCAGAAACATCTAGCATCAGGAGAGTGAAGAGAAGGACCCAGGCTAATGCAAGAAGGCAGGAACAGGCTGCATTCCCCATCAGTACATGTTGCAGCGCCGCTTACGCAGTACATTGTGCTGCTGGCAGTGTGCACACATATGGGACACGCTGCGTTGTGGTAATGTCTTTCCTTAGGCTTTAATTGTCTTGCTCATGTATCTGTTTGTAGTGTGAAATGAGCTGTCGTCTGCCGGCTCACGCTTGTGCAACACATACGTGATGCGTCTTCTGCTGCTCGGAGGATTGTGCGTCAGGATGGCGTGCAGCAAAATGCAACCTGATGCAGCAGGACATCTGACTGTTTTATCCTGTATGGAGCACACA
Source organism: Stegastes partitus (assembly GCF_000690725.1). Classification (NCBI taxonomy): domain Eukaryota; kingdom Metazoa; phylum Chordata; class Actinopteri; family Pomacentridae; genus Stegastes; species Stegastes partitus. The sequence goes on from NW_007578736.1 coordinate 23,351, forward strand.
GTAGATCTTTCTCTGGCGTACTGTGTGGTGTTGTTGCATCGTTATTAGAACACAACCACAGTTCATTTTAGAAAAAGACAGAAGCTACCAGGCAACGTGGCAGGTGGGCAAGCAGCACTAGAAGCCATGACAGAAGTTCTGGTCCACAGAGACAACCTCGTTAACATTCAGAAAACTAGGCTGGAGAATTTAGGTGATACAGAACAGGCAAAAGTAGAAGGAAGTCCACTTGGAACTGGGCACAGGAGAGGCGGGTGTGGTCGACAGGTGACCCGGTGAAGGATGGAAGTAAAAACCCTTCTGATTGGAACTGTGTGACTTCCCAAATCAAGAAAAACTAACAAACTTTAGTTTAAATGTTGTTCTGGTTCGCTTTAAACAAATGAGATAAGTTAATTAGCTTTTGACGGGCTGGTTGGTGAGTTCTTAAAGTTTTGGACCGATCCAAACTCTCTGTTTCCTCCTGATAAGTGAAGCTAACCATCGTTTGGCTGCGGTCTCAGACGTGCAGACATGAAAGTGAATAAATAAACTATTCAGTTAATGTGCTGATTAAAGTCAAGCCAAAACAATGTTTTCCCTGAGATGAGATGATATTTGGTCTGCTGCTTATTAAGACTTCGAGGTTTAAGTAAAACATACAGCTCTAACAGTGTTCACCAAGGGTTGAATTATGAATCACCACATCAGAACAAAAGAGAAGCAAAAAGAAAGTCTCATTTACATGCACACAATGCCCGAGTCTCTCCAGTAAAAATTAAACCCAGCAGTGATTCAAGTATGAGGCTTTCAGGATGTCATGTTTGACTAAAGGTGAAGCAGTTTCAGTTTGAAGGTTCTTCAGAAAAATCCAGTGGGTATTTTTCAGATAAACCGTTTCTAACATCTCAACTGGCTTTTGACAAGTTTTCAAACGAAGGCTAATTTGGAGATCAGGGTGGTAGTCAAGGCAAAGTCTTTTAAGTAGAGGCTGAATTCAGGCCTGTCAAACACCAAACCTTGGGAGACTCATTAAGTCCAACAGGAAACCAGTGGACGATGGCTCTGAAAAGTCTTTAGAGAGTTGAGACGGCAGAAAGTTAAAATTACAGGCGGATGAGATGCAGAAGGTCGAGGAGCTCATATAGGGAAACGGGGACTTGATTCGTTTTTATTTTTTTCAGCAGAGTGGTTTTTAATCATCTCAGAGACCTGCTTGGGGGAGATCGCACACCGTATAGGTGGAAACATTGACTCGGCAGTATGTGGTGCTGAAAAGAAATCCTGCTTTTGGTATCTGTTTGGAATTCACAGTGAGTCTATGGCCTCGAGCAGCGAGCTTGGTGGTGTTAGAAATGAACTGCAATGATGATGCAGTTCAACGTACAAGCTGGTGAAACAACGATAAGATAAGATTACTAGACGACTAATCTCAGGGGAGCGGTTTAGAACTTTAACTGATAATATTACAAAATTTAAAAAAATAGCACATTTTACAGGAACACTGTGTTGGAAATCTCTGATATCAGTAGCTTCATTGGGTTTTTTTTTGTGTGGAGTTCTTGCTCCCTGAACGATGAGGTCCAGAACTTCAGGCAGTTCTTCAATGGGGAAATCTTCTTGGACACAAAGAGGCGCTTTTATGGGCCACGTGAACGAAGGATGGGTATGCTGGGGTTCCTGTGTGTCGGGGTTTGGCTGAACGGCCTTTAGGAGCGGCTTTGTGGGAAACGTTGTCCTTGGTGGGGTCTTCGTCATCGGACAAGGAGAGCAGGGAATACTTCCTGAGCACGGGGAGATGGAGTTTGGGGATAAAGTCGACACTGAAGAGGTCATTGAAGCTGTCAGGAGAATACCGCAGGAGATGCAGCTTTTAGAGACGATTTGAAGCTTTGTAGCTGCTGCAGTAACAATCTGCATTACAGAACGTCCAGCAGCATGTCCATGTTTGAATCGCTGTATAGAAAAAGATTAACTGAGGATATCTGTACAGTTCATGTTAGACTCGAGAGTTTGAGTCGCAGTCGTCGTGCAGCTCTTTTAGGCAGAGATGAGAACATTTTTTGTGGTTTTGCTGAACTGGTAGGAAGTCGCAGCAGTGACACGATGACACGATGACACGCTGTGTTGCATATTTCCAGCTTGCAACACATCGAGTTGAATGTACGCGCCTGTCACATGCAGCGTCGACCCACCGGCCTCAGAATGCTGCTGGTCGATGTTTTCTCTTCACAACGTGGAGCTAAATTACATCTTATTTACTGCAATCAATAACCCGCACGCCCCGACTGAATGACTTACATATGGAGAAATAAATTGTTTGCTCTCAGATGATTGAATTCACGCGCCCCTAAACGCGTGCCGACAGGTATTGGATGAAAATACAACAAGCTGGAGTGGAAATTGGGCTTGGGATTTGAATGGGATCTCTGGCACATACCGCGGCGCTGTTATGAAGCCGAATATCAGTCGGCGCATTTCTGGGTCAGGCTTCTTTCATATTGCGTAACAACGCTGGTTTCATTGGACGCTTGCCAGTCAGTGTATTAACGACATATTTCATCATCAAGTTTGTTGTAAAAATAAAAAAGATTTGCAGCTCAGACGTAGATGGCGGCATAATTACAGCAGCAGCAGTTGTTTCTGTGCGTTTTGTCTCCGTGTGCATCAGGAGACTTCAGATGAAGCAGATGGATTTCAACAGGAAAGTGAATTAAATAGCTTAAGGGACACTGTGTGACTGAATAAACTTGTTTTTTTTGCTCCCAGCAGCTCCAGTGTAATTTAACGTCTGTTCTCTACCAGTGTAGCCGATGTGGTGAACACGAGCTCACTAACTTTACTTCTTCCTCAGTTGCTGTCAGTTACAGTCTCTGATTTCCATAGTTTGAACAACCATAATTGGCATCCTTAGTCCTCTGCAGTACCCACTTATTAATAAATCGCCCGTAATTACTGACTATTGTATCCCTTGGAAACCTTAGAAGCCAGAGAAGAAGCCAGTGAGCTCTGCTATTGTTCAGTAATAGTCAGTTAAATGTCCCACCTGCCCTTATTTTACCTTCTTAGCCTGAGTGGATTCGCTGAACTTCTCTTTCTCAGAAGTTTGCACTAACGCTGGGCTTTGAGGACGGCCGTGTGCTTGATCGTGTCTTGCGAGCCTTTGAGCGATCCGTCAGATGTTCTCATGTCAGCTTCTTTTAATGCACTTCTCAGCTTTCACATCTGTGACAAGACGCTGTTCATTTCCTTTCAGGTTGATGAAATCTATCACGACGAGTCTCTGGGAACGAACATCAACATCGTCCTCGTGCGCATGATAATGGTCGGGTACCGGCAGGTGAGACGTCTCGGATGCTGATTTTCTGAATGTTCAGATACGTTTTCAAAAAGCTCTCAAGGCGAATGCACTGAATGCAGATTTGAAAGCAGGCGTATCTTTATTGTTTGAGTTGCCTGCCCTGTCGATCCACAGGATAACCTATGTACATTAACTATGCATTGCTATTATTGCCTACAGGGAACGATGAAATGTAGTTTATTTATGTTGCATTCAGTTTTGTTCAAAATAATGATAAAAAAAAAACAAAAAAAAAACGTCTTTCACTCTGACTGACAGGAAATAGAGAACAGTAGCTTTCAGACATCTCCTTCCAGTGATGGAAAGATTCAAAAACACCCTCAGTGCCATTTTTGTTCAAGCTAAAGCAGCACGATGTGATGTTCTGCTGGACCTGTTGTGTTGCAGCTACACAGATCCAGCTGTTCCCGCTGTTAGCGCTTACAGGAACTGACTGGCTGCAGGCTAAAGCTTCGTGTTTATTGCACGCACACGAGAGCGGCTTTGAGAAAGACGACTTTTTATGGGTTTTTAATTGACCTTTTACACGTGTGCATGTGCGTGATAATAACAGGGCCAGTGTGCCTTTGGCAGCAGATGAAGAGCAAAGATCATCACATGCAGCAGTGCATTCGTGTTTTGACAATAGTTTCAAATTGGACAGAAACTCACCGGAACCCATCCTCGCTTTCCACCTTTGAACATTTAAATACATAAAAATCACACATGCACACACTGACACAGAAAGAATTCAGCAAGCAGTTTATTTTAAAAGAAATATTGCAGTTACAATATGCAAATTGCTGCATGTGTGGGTTTACAGTAGACAGGTTATTAAACCCAGTAGCCTGTTGATTCCCTGTATGTAAAGCACCACCACAAAATAGTTTTCTATATTTCTACAACACTAAGATGCTGCTGGCTGATACTATGTGCTTTGAAGAACATAGGAATTAAAATGATGGCACTAAAATAAGAAGCGAGCGTTCATATCCCCGGTGCGCTCCCTCAGCAGTTAGAGGTCTTTAGCAGATTGTGATTTGGTTGTGCCTCGGGTGCTGCTTACTGTTTAATTGACAGGCGAGTGTGAAACGAAAATAGAAAACAGCAGCAGAGCTAAATGCTAAGAGCTGTAAAGAGTCAATCACGGTATAAATATAGATCTATAAAATATGCATTATGTGCAAGAAATGAATGACTGACACGAACAAATCGTGAACATTAGCTCTCGCAGCAGGGACTCGTCTGCTGATGTAACAGGAAAAGCATCTATAAATAATGCAGAGCACAAATATGCTGAAAACGCTCCCGTCTGGCTGATGATTAAAGGTTCTGAAGCACACGGTTCTTGTTCGGTAACCCGGACCACGTAAGTAGTGGTTTTTCTTCGCTCCTGATTGCAATGTGCACGAGGAGAGAGCAAGTTATAGAAAACAAACAAAGGAAATGCAAACAAGTCAAGCTGTGCAGTAATAGTTGGCTGGTGCTTGGAGCCAAAACACAGTATTTGCATTTTTATTGGATTTTATGTATCCGTGGTTTTGTTTTCCTGCTCACCTGCTGCTGCCTGTCGTCACCTGTAATGAGCTACAAATGCACTGTACTCTATGTGCGTGGTGACAGACTCCAATGTGCTCAAGTGCCTTTTACTTTGCGTATCTGACTGATGCTGCCCGGAGGCCGAGGGTTTTGCCTTTGACCTGCCTCGGCTTGCTGGGCTTTGCCAGAGCAGAGAGGTTCTGTTTGCACAGCACCAATTAGATGAGCTCAAATGTGTTGAATGTGTCACCAGCTTTCCTCACAGCGGGAACAAAAAAGAAAAAAGAGTTTTGTCCGCTCTTCTTCCTCCTGACCTGTGCTGTTATCAAACCTGCACTGTTTCATCCGTGACTTAGTTTGGTTATCGAACTGGATGGATGTTCGTCACATAGGAGGCGAAACAGAACATCATCATCCTCTGCCACATGAACACAGATAAACCTTCACTATGTGACCGGTGCACTTTTCACATTTTTCACATGACAAACGTAGAAGATCTGCTCTCTGAGTAATTTCTAGTTAATAGAATAATTGTGGAATAGTTTCTAGTTAATAGAAACTTTAGTAGTTTCTGGTTAATCTTGTGTTTAGCTTGTCATTGTGGAGCCTGTTAGCACCATGACAACATCCCTCTGTTCTGGCACAACAGCTTTAAAGAAAAGGCAACCCTTTGAATTACAAACCTAACAAACATTCAGTATTTACTGGAACCATTTTACATTTAATGCCTTTAATCCCACGTGCTGCTTTAGTCTATGGTGAAACACCCACAGCGTGGCCTCCTGCTGCGCCAGCTTTCTCTTTCACTGTTTAGTCACAGTCATGTAGATCGTAGCTTTATGTGCTTTGATGTGAAAATGTGAATTTAGCCTCTATGTTGGGCTGTGCCACCAACTTTCTCAGAGAATTTAAAAGTTTTCTCCTTTTGGTTTTTCAAATTGAGGGAACGCCCAGAGTGGCGCTGAGACTCTTTCCCTGCAGGGTGGTGACAAGGCAGGCAATCAGGTTTCTAATCACCGCTTGATAACACGTCCTTCCTCCTTGATATTCTGCAGTCTATCAGCCTGATCGAGCGTGGCAACCCATCTCGCAGCCTCGAGCAGGTGTGCCGATGGGCCAACACGCAGCAGCGCCGCGACCCCGACCACGCCGAGTACCACGACCACGCCATCTTCCTCACAAGGCAAGATTTTGGTCCCGCAGGTATGCAAGGTACTGTATTTTTCTCGATCGAGGCCTGTGCAGACTGAGTGCTGATATCTGCTTCCATTCACAAAGGGGTTGGCTTCAAGTCTTGCCCAGGTAAGGTCGAAGGAAACTCTAAAGCCGCTGAGGGTCACCGAATTGTGCTGACGGCGGCCTCAGAGGAATCTGATTACCAAACGTCTTTCCAAAACCTTGCTGACTTGACGTTGATGCCACCCTTGAAAAATGAAAAACTGAGATTGAAAATGCTGAAGATGGTTTTTGGCATGTAGCGAAAAAACAGAAATGTTTGTTGGTGTGTCGTTAATGTGAACTAACTTGTTATTTTTGAGTTCAGTTTTGGAACCATTAACTCGTAAATAACCAGCAGATTATCCTCCAACCCAGATGTTAGCGTCCATGTATGCAGTGGTTAGTTCTGTGCTATACATGCTGTGCTCTAGTCTATGTCTCACCCTGTATTTCTTCTTTTCAGCCCTTCAAAACAAAATTTGAAGTGAGCAGCCAAACCTCCAGAGAAACTGGGTCCAGAATGAACAAACATCCTCTGTTCTCCGGCTCGATCTCTCGCTTTGACCTGTGTTATATTTTTAACTTTTAAAGCACATGTGTCATGTTTAGAGGACGGCCCGCGGCTACCTGGTTTGCTTGTCACACCTCCAGATGTTGCCATAGCTGCGGTTGTGTTGTGCTCATAACAAGCCCGGTTTCTATGGCACCTTGCGCTGTGCGGGGCCGGACCCTGAGCCGCGTCTCGGGGTCACGAGCAGACATCGCACTGTGTTGTCAAGGTTTAGCTGTGAGATGGTAGATTCTTTATTCAAACACAGATACTAAATAGGATTTAGGAGTTTATGGAGCGAATGAAGATGCAAAAACCGTCACACGAGGTGTCATTGAGTGATAATGAGTTTACAAATCCTGTGAATGAGTTCAGGTGTTTTATTTTGATCTGCTCTCCTTGTCACTGAATGATTGCCATGCAGGATGTTTGAGTTTATCAACCAGACGACAGGGACCACCTTCTCTCCTCACTGTTGACATCAGCAGTAGAGAAACACTTTTTTTTTTTTTTTAACGTAGCTGCTGCTGCTGCGCCTTTTTTTCGCTTCAATGTGCAAAAGCTCCAAACGGCCTCTTCATGGGAATGTAATCTACATTCCCTTGAATTCCTTTTATCTGCCTTTCGGATAAAGGGTCATGCTCCACAGCTGCTTTCATGTTTGGCTGTTTCACCTGCAGCATTACTACATTCGTTTGTGAATAGGACGCCAATCATGTAGAGCCGGTCTGGTCGATCATACTGCTGTGTCTGAAATAACTTCGCTGTTTCACCACCACCACCACCGAAATAACCCGACATACACGCCTCTCATTAGCCTTCATCACCAGCTGTCTGCCTGCTGCATTCTCTGCTTTTTACCTGCATGCCAAAACAAATGGTCTTCTGATGGTCAGAACGCATGAAATTACCCGAAAGCCGCCAAACGAAGGCCGACACGAGCGTGCTTCTGAACCAAACCAAACGCACTGAAGCTGAATCGCTGCACACCTCTTGATCGAGTTATGTTTGGTGTTTGTGCTTTGCTTAAAAAGTGTGTTGTCCTGGTGGAACTGTGTGAAATGTGTCTGCTGGGTACTGATGATGATGATGATGAAGGGCTTCTCCAGTTGCTTTGGGACTTGCTTTATGTGTGGTGAGGTAGCTGTGACCTGCGAGCTCCAGGCTCCTTCACACGCCTTCCGCTTGATTAAACTCTCTGTAGTCTGACGTACGTTGTTCGTTAGCAAAGTGCTGTTAAGATGCTTTCTTATAAACATAAAGACTTTCAGTATTTCACTGTCGAGTAGCTTAAAGGTATTCTATCATCGATTGGCATCTTATTACAAAACATCACCAGCACGTCTTTAATAAACATTTTCTTTCAGAGGCGTTTTTCTCTTTAGTTCAGCTTGAGTGAGTACGAGCGTTACTGCCTGAATACAATGCTCCGTATCAGAGCAAAAGCAATCTCAAGCTCTCCTGGGAAACTCAGCGACGCGCCGAGAAGACCTTCGCGATGACTGCAATTACATCATTTATAGATCTCTCATAAAAGTTCAATAATGTCACGTAAAGAGACAATTTTCCACCTTATTGCACTGCATGAGAATGTCACCACCTTCATTCTGGTACTTGATTATTGGGGCTGTGTGGTCTTTTCTGTCGCTCAGGTTATGCTCCGGTGACGGGGATGTGCCACCCACTGAGGAGCTGCACTCTGAACCATGAGGACGGCTTCTCCTCCGCCTTTGTGGTTGCTCACGAAACCGGCCATGTGTGAGTAATGGCGTCGTAATGAAAGGTCCGGCAGGGTCTCGCGGGGTCTCGCTGCAACCAATTAAGCGGATACTTCTGCGTGTCGCTCTGTAATTCAGTTTTAATGAGGCTCTGTTGCCGCCTCCACGGTGTGCGTCCAGGTTTAAGGACAGAAAGACTTCAATTGACATTAATTTTATTTGTATGGCGCCACTTCACAACTTTTTTCATCTCAAGGAACTTTGTACAGTAAAGTGAAGAACTTATTTTATAGAGAAAGACACAACATCCATGTCAAACCTCGAGCAGAACCGGGCCTAGGGAGCTGTCTGCCTCGCCCGGTCGGGGTGAGGATAAAGAGGAAGGCGGTTCATTGGTTCTACGGTTCATTACTTTGAGTTTTTAATTGGCTATATCCACTTTAGGAACTTTTAAACTGCAGTGTGACACGTCAGCAGACTTACTGTGCATAAGTCCATTTCACACGTCCTCATTCTCCTCTGATGGAGCTCTAAAGGCTCATGCAGCACGGCGACCTCTGTGAACGCCGCCTCCTGCTGCGGCGCCGCCACTGAAAGCCACAGACGTGATTGACTGTCACATCGCACAAAAGAACAGAAGAGCAGGTCACCGATTTCCTGATCTGTTAGCGGTGGAAAGAAAAGCCGACTGTGGCGGTCGGTGTTTAGAGCCGTTGGGCCTTTGAATCCAAAAGTGACTGAGCGTCCGTCATGTAGATGTGAGTGCTTTTGAAATAGTTCTCAGTGGTTTTCATCGTGCCTGTGTCTTTCTTTTTTTTTATTTTGCTGAACCAACACTGAGCTGCCACTGGACTGAAACACAGGCGATGCAAATGTGGATTTGTGTCCAAACAGCCCCTGAAATCTGTTCACAGTGTCTCAAATTAAAGGCTAATCAGAGGTAGTGTTTCAAAACAAAACTTTGACTTTCCCGTCATTGCTTTGACTTTTTAACACAACTACGTGCACGACTGTCCTTGCAGCAAACTGTGGGGAACAGTGTCCTCTTGCAGTAAGAAGCAGAACAACTTTTCAGTGAATCGTAGCACAAATCGAGGTGACGGTGATCTACTCTGTTGGAAAATCGTTTTTCTATTAGAATTAAAACTAGATGCAGTGAAAACTTTGTCCTTTACACTCAATCTGCTGAGGAATTCCTGTAATTCCAATTTAACTGAGTATAACATCAGAACACATCATCTCTTGCTCGTTGCTATAATACATCCCTTTATTTAGCAGATTGCTTAAACTTTACTCTGTAAATTACATATTTGCACAACCTGCATATTAGAAAGAAAAATGCGATGATGATCTCTGAGGTATTTGAAAATGAAAGATGAATAAATGATGTGTCGCGCAACCACAGAAGTATTTATTTTTTGACATATTTGCTGATTTAAAACACTTTCTTGGATCTTCTGGGGCGTCAGGTGTGAAGCAGATAATTAACCTGGAATGACTGAATATATATGAGCCCGCAGAGGAAGCATAAAAAGACTCGAATGCACTGAAACGATTTGCAAAGGTCTCATCATTACTGACTTTAAATGCACCAGACACTTTTATTTTTAGCGTCGCAGAAAAAAGGCCACCTGTGGAATCTGGCTTTAATTGATTTTAGTTCTACTTTGATTGCTTCTAGACGCTGGCGAACCCGAGCAGCTGTTCGTTTGAATTAAACTGCAAATGTTTCCGTATAAATTTAATAAAAATGGGTGTCGATGCATTTACGTTAGAGCAACGCGCTGCTTCAGGTAAACCCGACCAGCGGCGTCCTGTCCGCGTCCTCGAGGCTGCAGCGGAGTTTTATTTTCTGTCCTCAGTCCAAATGTAAGAAGCGAAATGATAAATCCCCACCAGGTTAGCTTCAGCCGTGTGATGGACTCTGCCTCTCTGTCTCTTGTGAGATAAGCTTCAGCTTTTCATGACCCTGAGCAGGATTAGAAGGAACTGAAGCTGGATGGATGATTTTACACAAACGAATCCTGCGTTTTTTTTATTGCTTTTTTTTTTAAAACCCACAGGATTTCAACACACTGACGTAATAAACGCACACCAACCGTAATGACATCATTGATTTTCTTGAAACAACCGGTAGCTTATTGACTTAAACCAGCAATAATCAGCACGTTTTATATTAACAGTTAATCACACGGCTGCTTTAAGAGGGTTTGTTCTTATTGAGTCACCACTTGACTCTGAGGGTTTTGTTGTTTTTTTTTGTTTACCGGCGTTGTTGTTGTTGTTGTGATTCACCAGCTCATTTTGATTCACTCTCATGGCTCTCATGTTCAGCCACAGCAGGCAGCTGCTCAGAGCCGAAACAACAAAGACGCCGCTTCACTTGAAGATATCACCATGAAAAGTGAAACGAGAGGAACACGGAGCTAATTATTTCTTTGTTAGACTAATACTTTCTGCAGATGTGTTAATTTGTCTAGTTTGCTCATGAATCCTCGGTACATATCTGGGAACTGAGCTCGACTTTGTTGTCGTCTTGCACCGACTTGTGACAGATTACTGGATGTTCTTTGCTAACCCCCTGCAGACAGCACTTCAGTTCACAAATGAGCCCAGCGTGTTACAGGCTGAAGCTCGTTCCTGCTGTTTTCTGTCCACGTTCTAAAATATACGAGCACGGTTTCAATATGCCATTATTATATATATATATATGAGAAATGTTTGGGCATTCATCAGCTGCAGCTCCCATGAGGCTCAGTCAGTGTGTCAGTAGTTATACAGCTTGTTCTCTTATTGAGGCTTCCTTCATCTGTTTCTTTGAAATGTGGATTCTGTAGTTCACCATCCAAAGTAGTAAAAATCAGAGTGTAATGTAAGTCAGTGTCTGATAACCTCCTATTCTCTACTCTGACGGCATCACTCCTGCTGCTGAGGTTAGAAAAGTACACTTGGACCGTCTGTAGTTGTTGAGGACTTAGAAGAGACGCTCGATATTATTCTTTACTGTACATACGCTCCCACCAGCGTCCAGCCGATGTAGCGCTGCAAAAACAACCAGCAGAGCTTCCAGGATGTTACAGCCTTTTTTTTCTCGCTCCTATCACATTTTTACTCGATGTTGACTCATTTTTTCTCCACAATATAAAGTCCTGCACCTCTGTCTAGACAGTGCAATCACTGCTAGAAGTAAAGGAAACTCACAAATGTCTTCTGTGCAGTATGACACAGTTATAATACCTCAAATCATAGAAAAAGAAAAAAAAAAGAAAACTGAATTTTTTTGATCGTTTGTTTTGCAAAAAAAATAAAATAAATCCCCCCAAAAACACTGGACTCTATTTGTACAACATTTTTCCATGTGAGCCCAGGTGTTACCAATACTGGAAAAGCTCCAGTTACTGAGCTACTGATATTTTCAATTCTTTTTCACACTTCTATCTGCTCTGTGTGTACACTGCCTGCAGTTCAGCCCAGTTCAACTGAAACTGAGACTGTTGGGCTCGACTGAGTCTTTGATGACTTTACATTGTGCAGAATTTTTTGTGTTTTGCAAAATATGAAGAGTTCATTTGCAAAAACAGATAACTGCATCTTCACAAACCTTCATGAACCCACTTTTCCATCGTCTACCTGAAACAATATCAATCAAACTTACCTCTACTTTTGTCATTTCTGCTGAGTCAGATCCACTCAGCTTCAGTTTGATTGATATTGTCTCATGCAAACAACAAAAAAACACAAGTTTCCTACAAAAATGCAGTTATCTGTTTTTGCAATTAAACTCTTCATATGTTCCCTTTTTGCAAATTTTTAAATTGTGTGTGCAGAATAAAGTGATTTTGACTAAATAATATACTTTTTAGTTTCAAGGTTTGATTCCTAACAGAGCCGCATGTCGCTGGTGATGAGTTCAAGGACTGTCAGAACGTTTAAAATGCAGCAGTTCTTTCTGTTTTTACACTTTCTGACTCTGATGATAATATTTGTCACATTTGGCTGATTCCTGATCGTTCTGCTCACTGCTGCACACTTCTGGACGTTTCTCTTGTTATATTAGTGAAACCTTTGTGTTGCGTTCTGTGAGAAGTCAAAATATGTGCTGTGAAGAAGGCCACGTTATGTAACTGTGAACTTGGCCTTTTTTGTGGAGATAACATGTCTTTCAAACCTATCTGTGGTTCAGAAGGTTAAAACAGCAAAGTGCCGTTTTTGCACTCACACAAATTAAACCAAGGTTTAGATGTGCTGTCATACAGGTTTTTATTATTTTACCTGTGGATAGAATCAGATTAGCTCTTTGCCCCTTTTAGCTAAACCGTGTTAGCTGCCTCTGCATGATAAGCACATACAGACACGCTGTGAGTGGGAATCTTCCAGTCTGATGGTTCTGATGGTACCGGGCCTTTTTAAGAGCAGGGTGGTGCTCGGACATGGAGCTGTTTGTTGTCAAAGGCGTCTAAAAACAGAACAGTTGATCTAATGCCTCAAACAGTTCTCAGCCTCACCAGAAAACGTCAGACGAGGAAGGTTGTTGTTGCGAGCTTCGCCGTGCCTCTGTGGAAGGTCACGTCTCCAGCTTTTAGACGCTCTTTAACCACACGCGTGACCTCATCATCACTTCGACCACGCAAGTAGGGCTTCAGTTTGGGAGGCAGACAGACGTCACGCGGCGCAGGTCGCAGGTTCAAGGGGCAACAGTTCAAAGTCACGTTTGGTTGCTTCTGCCTCCTGTGCTGAGTGGACGGGGCAACAGAACATTAGCTCCAGGCTTCTGTCCGTTTTTCTTTGATTGAAGTTTTGGTGGATAAAATATAAGTGTAGGATAGTTAGTTGCAAAATGGAAGTTGTGCCCCTTATTCTGGTAGATTAATCGTAGCAACTGCTTGAGTTCCTTGAAGACGTTCCACCTCTCATCCAGGAGGCTTCATCAGCTCTGACTGACTAGTTGGGAGTTCCAGGTACTGATATCCTTCAGGAGCCGTTAACACCTGAGTTCAGTTGGGGGTTGTTCTTCGTCTCCCTCGTTATGTGGGTCGTTAGTGCTCCCCCCGACACAGAGGGGTTCACATAACGAGGGGGAGGAATAACAACTCCCAGCTGAAACCCAAACTCAGGTGTTAACGGCTCCTGAAGGATACCTGGAACTCCCGACTAGTCAGTCAGAGCTGATGAAGCCTCCTGGATGAAACGTCTTCAAGGAACTCAAACAGTTGCTACGATTAATCTACCAGACAAACCATGACCTGGTGAATCTCCACAGACAAGTTATGTCCCTTGTTTCCGGGTGAGGCCAAGAACTTTTTGAATAGTACCAGGACCAGAATATCTACACCAATACCCACATTATAGATGAAAACTGTCTGAATTCCATGCAACCATTTACTAAATAGATCATTTACACTTGAGACTTGGTGTCTGTCGCAGTAGTTTTAGTTCTAATCCGTGCAGCATGTTGCTCTGAACGTCATCGTCCCGTAGAGCCTGAAGGTATTTAAATCCAGCACAGCATCTGGTGGGATACATGCAAATACATGAAATCAGCCAACTTCCATCTGTCCACATCTGTTCTGCTGTTCACACCGCATGCACACCTGTTTAACAAACTTGTTTTCACCCTTCAGGCTAGGCATGGAGCACGACGGCCAGGGGAACCGCTGTGCTGATGAGACCAGCATGGGCAGCATCATGGCCCCGCTGGTCCAAGCAGCTTTCCATCGCTACCACTGGTCTCGCTGCAGCAAGCAGGAGCTCAACAGATACATCCAGTACGTCTCCCCGTCCCTTATTCCTCTGTTTCTTCTCGGCCTCATGAGCTGTTCTTCAAAGATGTCACGCTTCTGACTGTATTATTATCTTCTCAGCTCCTACGACTGCCTGCTGGATGATCCTTTTGAACATAAGTGGCCCAAGCTTCCCGAGCTCCCCGGGATAAATTACTCAATGGATGAGCAGTGCCGCTTTGATTTCGGCGTCGGTTATAAGATGTGCACCGCTGTAAGTCTTTCCCGCCTGTGTAATCCCCGAAATATTGATTAGTTTGACTTTTTTATTCAGAATCCAACATAATCGCACTGCCTGAGAAAATGCTAGCTCACAGTGTTTTGACCTGCATGGGCGGATATTCAGCAGGAAGTGAATCAGTTTGTTTACTTATGTGCATTTTAAAACTGCTGTTTCCCAACGCGTAGTTCCGAACCTACGACCCTTGCAAGCAGCTGTGGTGCAGCCACCCTGACAACCAGTACTTTTGCAAAACCAAAAAAGGGCCTCCGGTCGACGGCACTGAATGTGCACCGGGAAAGGTAAGCGATGTCTTTGAATGCGCTTCAGTTTTCTTCAGCAGTAATCGCAGATGTGGAATTATTCAGAGAGAGAAAATGAGAAAGTTTTCAGTGGACATTACTCACCTTACCTTCGGTCTCACGGTGCTGCCTTTTCTCCTGCCTTTGCTGTATTTTCAGTGGTGCTTCAAGGGCCATTGCATTTGGAGATCCAGCCAGGAGCCTCAAGGCCACGATGGAAGCTGGGGCTCCTGGTCCAAGTTCGGCTCCTGCTCCAGAACGTGTGGAGGGGGCGTTCGCTCCCGCAGCAGGCAGTGCAACAATCCTCCGTAAGTGCTGCAGCGGTGGAGAAAAAGAGCTGATATTGAAAACGAATGAGGATTCAAAGGTAGAACAGTCAGTATGATGTGTGACATCCTGCAGCTGGACGGCCGGGTCGATGGCATGTGCACTTGACAACATGTTCTGACAAAATAACAAACAGAGTTGCAGGACTTCAGCTTGAAGTGTCGATCCCCCAGTGACCTGCAGGGCTTCGTCAACAGCACAGCAAAACGCCAGCCTCATTAGTCATGTGTTTCCTTTCAACGTCTGGCTGTGCCTCACATCAGAAATTCAAATCCGCGTTCGCCTTTATTAGCATGTGTGGATGTTTTCAGACGCTCCGTGTGCAGCATCGCTGTCGTACAAAGTTAGCAGTTTGTCATCTTTGATATTTGTTTATCCACCATATCAGATCTTATTTTTTTTTGGATGTCGAGCAGTTTTTGTTGGACGTAAATTGAACCCTCACCATTACAGGCGTGCATTCTAAGTAGGTTTTCCAGTGTCTTGGCCCCGCTTGGTGTCCTTTGATAAACTATACAAATTCTAAAATAGATTTGAATAAGTGGCGAGTTCCCACTAAATGCACGATAAGTGACAGAGATGCTGCAAAACACCAACATGAGAGATGTGTCCGTGGGACATTTCCTTGAACCCGGACGCCGTTAGAGACGACATTAAATGTACCGAATGAGTTTGTGGAGACACAGAAACCTCTCTGCTGTTGGAACAGACTCCTTTGTCCCACAGTGCAGTGGGAAAGGGAAGCAGAGACACTACTCACCAATAACCTGAACCGTGCTGCCTTCCCTTCATGTTTTACATCATTTCTGCTCGAACACATCAGCAGAGTAAATTGATTTTTTTTTGTGCTATCCTCAAAATAGTATATAGGTCAGAGCGTACGAGTGTTTCACAGCAGAAA
>NW_007578736.1:62209-72450 GCF_000690725.1 Stegastes partitus
GATGGATGGATGGATGGATGTGTTGACTACTGTGACCAGTCAAAATGTGAGCTGGGAAGAAGATCTATTGTTCCATAAAAGTGACAGATGAAACTTTCACAATAAAAGCCTCCTTCTGTGATATTTTCTATGCAGTAGACAAAGATAGAAGTAAGTATCGGAAATACAGTCTCCGCTGCAAATAAGTATTACAAAAAGCACTCCCCATCAATTCCATGTTACACGCGACACGTTAGGACTCATAAATCACGACACTCAGCTGCCATCAGCCGAGGACTTGTGAAGGAATCTGATCGATGTGTGGGAGCCGGGAAACACTACACGGATGCAAATGCGCCGCGGTCGCTCAAGAAAGGGAAAAGAGCCTCGCTTCTAACAACACGATCCAAAGCAGACCTCAAAACCCAACGTGAGCGACTTAGAGGAATGCAAATCGATGCTCAGTCCCCCGACGTCAGCATCTCTGGAAACGTGTGAGGTGATCTGAAACATGGTGTGTGCACTGTGGGGGGGATCTGGCAAAGGAAGGCTGGCTGGATGAGCAGGTTGCTAATACTGAGTTAATACTCTCAAACTGTGTTTGCTGCAGAGGTGGTGTTTACTTCATTTCACTTCAAAAATCAAGAAAATGTGTCTTCGGGGACTCAAACACGCGACTATATGCCACTAGAACACCAGTAGTTTTCTGTTTCTTCAATTTATTTCAATGTCTGCATCATTTAAAGGCAGTTTCATATTAATAAATGTCTCAACATGTTATTTCCTATCCATTATATCCTCTTGGTGCATTTGCTGCTTGTGCCGTCTTTTACAGTGTTACATAAGCAAGGACCTGCTTTCAACCACTTCATTGTATTACAGTGGATTTTAGACACTAAGGTGAATTATTTTTTGGCTTTTGGGAATATTATTATGAGCAGAGACATCCTAATCTCCCTTTCTGTCACCGATCAGGCCCGCCTACGGTGGCCGAGACTGCCCCGGCTCTGCCTTCGACTACCAGATGTGCAACACCGAGGAGTGCGCCGGCCCGTACGAGGACTTCCGCGCTCAGCAGTGCGTCCAGAGGAGCAACAAATACCACAAAAACATCAAGCACACCTGGCTGCCGTACGAGCACCCAGATGGTAAGTCCGTCCAGAGCCGAGCAAAGCTGGCTGAGGTCAGGTTGAAGTTTTTATTTTTTGTTTTTACGCGAAAGCGACAAGTGGACGGATGAGATTCGCAGGAGCAGCTGTTCGCACGCACAGTCAGAGCCGGTGTAGGTGTTACCAGCGCTGTGGGACCCGCAGATGTCTTTATCAGATCCTGAACACACTCGGATGAATCGTGTGTGTTTATGTGCTTTCAGAGGCCCGTAAATGTGAGCTGAGCTGCAAGTCGAAGGAAACGGGAGAGGTGGTGTTCATGAACCAGGTGATGCACGACGGGACGCGGTGCAGCTACTCGGATCCCTTCAGCGTGTGCGCTCGGGGCGAGTGTCTGGTGAGGCTTCACTCAAACTACGTGGCACACAGTCTTTTGTTAATGTGATCGATGCCACAAGAAAGAAACCTGTGGTCTCATCTGAGACCCCATCCTTGAAATTACACCTGAATCTATGAATATGCAGTAAAAGCAAAGTCTCCCCCTTCACTGATGAACTATTTTCCTTCTCTTTGAGTTTTTACATCGCAGCAGCAGGGATTGTCAAAACGCTGCTCTAACCTTCTAGTATTAAAGTCAGGTTTAAACTTTTCTTCTGCAAATGAATGTGAGAACACACTTCCAGTAGCAAAACCATTGAATGGAACCTTAAATGTCAGATTTTATTCTCCAAACCTGCAGTTTTTATGCCGTATATGAGAATTTAGCGTCTCTAAGTATAGTGACATTTTACAAAAGGTCGAGCAAAAAATGCTTTTAAAGTTATAACAACCATTTCAAAGATGTATCGTAAAAGCTAGGAATATCAAACTTTTAAAAAAAAATACAGTAAAATCTGATTTAAAAGTTTATTCCCACACTAGTTTCTATGGCAGCTTTTCTACCAGAGATCATTTCTGTTGTAGTATTTTGTGCTGTTAAAATGCAGCGTCCCAAAAAAAAAGTCAAAGGTACGAAAACAAAGCTGCTCAAGGTTCCATATTGTTCTTCTTCTTCTTCTGTGGTTTGAACAAGGCTGATTTACCTTTATATTACAACCTGTGCAGTGTGGAGTAGATTCACAGCGACTGGGCAGAAGTACATAAAGAAGTCCTCAGATGTATTCACACTCTCCCATTAAAGAAGGAAAAAATATAGCTGTGACTGAAATAAGTTGACAAAAGTGATAATAAATAAAAATTTAATGAACATCATGACGTCATCATCAGGTGTTTCCTGTAACTCTGTCAGACTTGTGCACCTGTTGACAGGTATCCTGGACCACTGCTCATCAGCAAAGGCCTCTCATTATGACATTTTGTTTGTTTTTAAAAATTATTCTTTTCAACCACAATTCAAAGCAACATCTCATTTCACTAAATTATAATTTAGTAAATTTTTATTTATTATTACTTTTTCCAGTTTCCAGTTATTTGAGTGACTGTTGTGAGTTTTGTCTTTTCTTTAATGGAGGAGGATGAATAGATCTGAGGATGACTGTAGAGATCACCACTTCATAGATCCAGTATTCTAAAGGCAGGACCAGTGTAGACGTACATTTAAGCCATTTTAAGGCAGGACGAAGCATCACTGGTGATTAATGATTGAAGATTACCTTTAAATACCTCCTGAGCCGCACCCACACTGCTGTAACCTTTAGCAGAGTGTCATTTAAGGATAAAGAAAAAAACATATTCAGTGACTCATAAATGTGAATGAAATTCTGCATCTCTGCACTTTTCTCTAGCACAAACATTTATTTTATTTTATTTTGTCTCTCTATTTGCCTTGGAGTGGAAGCTTTTACTGTTGCAGGGCCACAGCTCTGACTGTTTTGGCTGCTCCTCTGTTATGTCTGAGTGTTTTTCCAATACGCATCGTCTTCACGCTGGCCACATCCAAACCAGATGTGCGCTGCGTGTCTTCCAGTGGCATCGCTTTCCCAGCGGAAGCAATCTCAGTGTGTATAAATGTCAGGCGCTGCATCGCCTGGGTTTGATGGACGTGCTCTGCCCTTTCCCCTCCCTCTCCGCTTCACAGCACGTCGGCTGCGACAAGGAGGTCGGCTCGTACAAGCAGGAGGACAAATGTGGAGTGTGTGAGGGGGACAACTCCCACTGCCGCACCGTGAAGCTGACGCTCACCAAGACACCAAAAAAGAACGGTAACTATCATCCGCCCGGGCAGGAGTCCACTGCCTGGTTCTGTTTACTTCATACCAGCTGAGGGAACAAATGATCTCAGGTTCTGTTTGGACTGTTTGTTTTGCCCCCTCGATGAAAAGTGTTCCCCCTGCTGCAGCCAAAACTCTGCGTGGTTCTGAAATAATTGAGTCCGCTGCTCCGGGCTCCCAGCCTCACCGTGCTCGTCCCTTTGTCTTGTCAGGTATGCTGAAAATGTTCGACATCCCAATAGGAGCCCGCCACATCGTCATCGAGGAGAATGAGACGTCCCCTCATATAATCGGTGAGTGAGCCGCTCTGCCTCCTCCGTCTGATGCTGTCGGCAGAACCTGAAGCAACAGAACTCGGGTTGTGAGGAGACGTGCAGGTGTGCAGGTCTGGAGGAGTTGCGTAACGTCTTTGACTGCTTCAGGCCTGAACGCTGCAGAAATAAATAAACTAATTTAATAATGCAGCAATCATCCAGATAGAACAAACAAGAGTCAGGGGAATAAAGGGCAACAAAAATAAAAAACAAAAAACAAAAATAATAATAATAGTAATGATAATAATAATAATAATAAAAAAAACAAAATAATAATAAAAATAATAATGATAATAATGCACTGTGCTGCTTCTCTCTGTCACTGTGTTATTGTGTAATATATATACATTTATTTATCTTTTTATTTGTCTCTTTAATGAAAGAAAAACCCACAACGGTCACAGAAATAAATTGAATCTGACAAAAGTAATAATAAATAAAAATTCTATGAAAATTAATCAATAAAAATCAGACGTTGCTTTTGAACCGTGGTTCAACAGAATTATTTAAAAAAATAAAAAAATGATGATAATGTGAGCATAGGGACCTGTTCAGTCAAGGTGTGTCCTCTGTATCTGAACACATTTATATTTTACATACTCACCTATATTTACCTATTACACTGATGCTTATCATATATTATACAGCTTATTGTTCATATTATCATTACTACTATTCTTATTATTACTATTATCACACCGCGTTGTTCTTCTTAATAATTTTTTTCCTGCTTTCCTTAAATGAATTTTCCTAAAATTCCTCGTCTCTGTTGCTCTGCTCCGGTTTCCCTGAGTCACCCGACCAAAGGGATCAATAAAATCCTGTCTAATCTAATCTAATCTAATCTAATCTAACAACAAATCCTGAATGCTGATTTGCAGCTTTTACACAGCAGTGAATAAGCCCCGTTGTCTCGGGCATCTGCACCAACAGTTGCAGAGTCGGTAACATAATTAAACGCTGAAATTCAAAAGTTTCCTTCGGCCTTGTGGCTTTGCAGCAGTTCCAGCAGAGACGAGGTAGCGTAATTGATTCCTGCGCTTCTGTTAAGCAGCAGAAATAAACACATTACTTCTGTTTTGCCGTCTCGTAGTGTTGCTCTCTGCGTGAAATGAGATATTTAGGGTAAAGCGAGGACGGTTTGGAATCTAATGAACGTAAACATGTCGTGTGAGGATGTGAATTAGACGGCAGCACGAGTGAAGTTTATGCATTTCTTTACACCTCCGCTCCAGCGTCGGCCTGCGTCGCCTGTTCTCAGGTTCTAACGAACGTCTCAGGATGTTTTTTTTTTTTTTTCAGATTTGGCACAAACGTGGATTTATAGATGAACCGATCAGGTGGTCAAATGTCGCTCTGACCTCACAGAGGACATGGTTGGCTGTAACCTGAGCATACCTAAACTTATTATAGCAACAAATCAAACCAGTAGGATTAACGTGATGACGTTTTATATGGAAAAGGTCACTGTGGCATTACAATGTTCTGCAAGAAAAACAAAACATGTTTCTGGCCGTTACTCAAGTCAGGAAGAGAAAGGAGGATTGTGACCTTATTTGCTTGGATGCTCAGTTGGTTATCTTGGGTGTCCACCTTAAAACCGTGATGATACTGGAGATCTTCTGACAGGTTGAAGACGTGTGTGAAGCATCTATATTTCAGAATCTGTAGCTTCTTTGCAGCAAAATTCATATTTGAAGTTTCGTCTGATTTCATGGCTTCAGATTTGTCTCACACGAGAATAAGATTTAAAGGCGATGACTAAATTCTTATATTAAATTTTCTGTATTAAGTTCTTCCAAAGTCTTCCCTTCACATTTTATATGACTCGGCTTTTTAATATGCTGACTCTGCATCCGCTCTCGCTTCGTACAGGAATCGGCTCAAAACTTTTCAGAGCTTTGATGCCTAAAATGTCAAGTTTCAGTCGAGAGATTAAACAGAATACGAGGTTCTACGTAGTTAACAGACACCAGAGGGAGGAGGTTTCTCATCCATGCCTTCATAATCACATATTTACAGTAAAATCAAACAATTATTTCACTAGAAAGCCATAAATAATCACCTCGTATTTTCCAGGGAGTCTATATTAATATTCTCTGTAGGATGTTACTGTTACGCTGCCATTAGCACAGCTGTTGAGTTACATCAGGGAGCTACTCTGGTCATGTGAAAGGGAAAAAAAAAAGGATTTCTGCTGCTTGTTTCCGACCCATGCTGATAAATAAAGGCTTTGTATGTACAGTACATCTAAACTGAAGGATTTTATATGTAAAGAAACGAGGCTTCAGGTAGAAGAAGAAGAAGTGACACGCGTATATCTTTAAGCTCACAGTGACTCTTTGTGGGACTGAATGGAGTGAGTCAGGCTCGGCTTGGCTTCGAGTCAAACCCTCTCCTCTGTTTCCTCTCTGGCTTCTATTAGCTCGTGGGAATAAGAGCCGGAGCACGACTCGGAGGAATTATCGTCGGCTAACCGCAGCTCGTTTGTGTTTCTGTTCAGTTTTTGAGAACTTTAATGAATGAAAACGACGCACATTTTTGTCGCATTAAGTCGCCTTTGCCTCTTTGTCGACAGCTGTGAAGAATCAAGTGACTGGAAACTTCATACTGAACGCAAAAAGCGAAGACGCTGAAGCGAAGACCTTCATCGAGAACGGCTTGCAGTGGGAGTACTCCATCGACAGCGAGAAGGAGACTCTGAAGACGGCCGGACCTCTGCATGAAGGCATCGTGGTTCTGGTGAGTGGGACGTTCAGGTTTTATCCCGCCTCAGACGGGACGCTCTGTCAGATTCACCCGTTTATTTGGGATCACATGCATTTGAGTGACGCTCTGGAACAATCTGAGCAGGCCTGACAGTCCCTGAGAACCCCGGCAGAACCTTAAATTCACAACATTCAAATAAATACAGTACGAACACAAGAGAGCAACTAAATGGTCCTCACCTTACCAAATCCAGAAGACATAGTTCCAATGTACAATAATGCACCATCTGCATCCTACAGTCCCACGATATGGGAAACAACCGGGTTATTTAATTAAATTTTATCTGTATAGCGCAGCTTTTCTAACATCTAACATTCTTTTACTTGCAGGTCATTCCTCAGGAAGAAGACGCAAAAGTTAGCTTGACGTACAAGTACATCATACACGAGGACCTCTTACCGCTCATCACCAACAACAACGTGCTGCTGGCTGAACTGGACACGTATGAGTGGGCGCTGAAGAGCTGGTCCCAGTGCTCCAAGCCCTGTGGCGGAGGTCAGTGAGCGTATGTGGAGCTACACAACACAGACAAACGATCAAGGCTGCAAGTTAGAACCTCGTGCATGTCCAGACAAAGGCAACGCTGGATGTGTTTGTGAAGTTTTACCACCTGTTTGCTGTCGGTGTTGCAGAGTGAACGCTTTAGACGACTGTTCGATTAGTTGGTTGATGGATTCAAAGAAAAGAAACTGACAGGAGTTTGCTAACTGTTTAAAAAAAAAAGGTAGTTCAAGTGAAAAATGACTTCTTTTGCCAGTGTCAGATAGCTGTAAATGTAATATCTATTGATTTTAATTATAATGATCTTTATTTAACTTTTTAAAAATCCAGATTTTTGTTTCTTCCAAAAGCAGCAAAATATAAATAAAACCATCAGGATTTAGGAGACGGATGAATCACACAGTGGTGTATATGAGCATCAGTGTTGGAAGAAAAGCAGAAATAATATTGGAAGCAATAAAAGACAGTTTAAAGGATATTAAAGAAAAATGAGGACAGGCGCTCTGATGTGAGTATGTTTTAGGAAGACATCGCTGGGTTGAGTGCAAATACTCCATCTCCAGAGAAAACACCTCTGCACAAGGATTTCAAAATGCAAACTGGTGCAAAAAGGTACCAAAAGGTCAGAAACATACCCAGGAGAGAGGCCTCGAGGGCTGTGAAAGGATTCAGTATAAAATCTATCCTCAGGTCTACGAGGAGTCGGTGGAAAGAGGCTCAAACAGGAACAGACAAACACTGTAATGCACATCTTTAAGTTGGAATAATAATAAAGATTTATTAATAATCAAATGAAATTATAATGACGAGTGACACCAACAAAGTAAATGCAAAGTCCTGCAGTAGCATCGAGTGCATGCATTTCATATTTAATACGTTTCTGTTATTCGTTATATCAGCTGAACAGTTTTAGTAAAGAAAAGTTGAATCTCTGCAGAATATAAGGATGAAGCTCGACTTCTTCTCGCTAAACGTGGAGTTCAAGCTAAACGCCCCCACGCTCTGACATTCCCACTGCCGTGTTCCTCTGCGGGTTTCATGAACTGCTGCGTAATTCTTCTCTTGTCTTCTCCTGGCACGCACCCTTCTGTTACCGCCGTAAATCTGGATTCACCCAGTGCCGGTGAAAAGTCCAGCGTTTGGCCTCGTTTCCCCTCCTGAGAGGAACCACTCGTCCTCCGAGGTCCACCGGTGAAAGCCTTCCTTTGATTCCTGCTGTTTGGAGTCTCGCCTCCTCGAGCTGTCTTTCTGTCTGTCGGTGAACAAAGCTTGATGGATTGATCTTCTAGCGGTGTGATTATCAGGACTCGTGCTTCGGCTACAACTGATCGAATTTCCACAAAGTGTTTCAGAGAGCCATTCACCAGACGCCCTTAGAAACCGTCAGCCGAGCCTCGAGAAATGGCCTCTTGGCTCAGAAAAACAATTAAGGCGTCTCACACCTTCTGTTTATTCTGATGTTACCGAGTATAGCGGTGCCGTTTCCTGTTCTGCTGCAAGCTGGAGGCGCAGCAGGTGAACAATGGCTGCAGGTTGATTCACTCGATTGAGCCTCTGATGAGCCGATCAGATCCACTCGAGTGTTGAAGCGTGGAGGGATACGACTCGACCAAGTCTGAGCTTTAGTACAAATGAGTGGCTTCCCAACAGTCGTGATGAATCTTAAATATTTATCTTAGTTTGCATTAAAATACGAGTTGTTTCATGTAATCTCAGAGTTTTGGACCTCGCTGTTTATACTGTATGAGCACGTGACCGTTGACCTTCTGGATCATTAATCACATACACGTTTTACCTCTCAGGTATACAGTACACCAAGTACGGCTGCAGGAGGAAGAGCGACAGCCGTCTGGTGCATCGGAACTTCTGTGAAACCAGCAAAAAGCCCAAACCCATCCGTAAACGCTGCAACATCCAGGAGTGCAGCCA
This sequence comes from Stegastes partitus, assembly GCF_000690725.1. Lineage (NCBI taxonomy): Eukaryota > Metazoa > Chordata > Actinopteri > Pomacentridae > Stegastes > Stegastes partitus. The sequence goes on from NW_007578736.1 coordinate 71,021, forward strand.
GCCCACGTAAGTGACCTCCGGCTCCAAATAGGCATCGAAAAGTGGCACACAGTGGTTATTACCTGCAGGGTTGTAATAGTGATGGCTTTAATGGACAGCGCTGTTTCTAACGAGCGGAGAGGAAATAATAACTGCTGGGCTGCTGTGCTGGCAGGTGGGTGGTGGAGGACTGGAGCCCCTGCAGCAAGACCTGCGGGAAGCTCGGCTACCAGACCCGGGTGGTGCAGTGCATGCAGGTGCTCCACAACGGCACCAACAGGGTGGTCCACAGCAAACACTGCACCGACAGCCGACCGGAGATGAGGAGGGCCTGTAACCACACCGTATGCCCCGCCCAGTGGAGGACGGGGGCGTGGTCTCAGGTGAGACGAGCTGTGGTGTTTCATTATTTATTACCATACATTAGGATAAGTAGAGGTTTACGTCGCTACGTTAACCTCCTGATGTGTAGCCGTTGTGTTGGCTAAGTGGTGGACCTGATGCTAACAGTAGCATGCTAATGTACTGACAGTAAACGTGGCGTTATCGTCGACATGTTAGACCTCAAACTTGATTCACATTCAGTTTGAAAACAGTCTAACTAGTACAACTTACAGAAAGAGATTAAACGTCAGACTGAACTCGATATAAATGCTTCATGAGTAAATCAGCACCTGTTTTCTAACAAGGTTGCCATAAATTTAAAACATTATTAACGTGTCAGTGTTGTGTTCATTCAGCTTGTTTAACCCTGTTCAGGCCATTTGGTTTAATCGACAGGTATTGTTTTTATTTTTGTTTTTTTAAATACTAAAAGAGGGACATTTGTCAGCATTTGGAACCAAAAATACGTCAACTTATCAGAAAATAACACCGTATAAAAGTCTATAATGAATACCAACACATATTTTGCACATATTCTTTCCAATGGACCCCCAAAGACCTTCTACATATGGAAACATAAAAGTCCTGAGTCGGGTTCAGCTGCTACCAAGTGGCCCAAAAAGTCTGTTTCTGCAGGTTGAAGCTTTACTCCTGTAACCAGATCTATTAAGTCACCAGCAGGTCTGAACAGTTTATCAGTTTCAAATTGAAATGACCAAAAATTTAAGTGTCCAGATGTGAAGGACGGACTGAGATCTGTGCACATGATCCGGCTCAGTGCTGTCATAGCAACCAGCGGTGCATCTACTGAATACTGGCTTATTTACATTTTTTATATTTATTTTATTTAGCTTACTCTGTAGAAATGTGTTTTCACTTCGGCATGTTCTTTGTAAATTCTTGTCACAAAGGGCAAATCAATGTGACCATAATTCAATGTTGGACTGAAACCAAAGGGGAGAACTAATAATAAGTAAATAATTTATAAGTGCTGTAATCCCAGACTCATTATTTAATAGCCGCACTTCGTACATGTCGCAGCGCATCTGACTCGGGGTTTGAAGCGG